>NC_067485.1:19109545-19364545 GCF_947179515.1 Apodemus sylvaticus
GTTGGCCTGTGGGTGTGCCTGTAGGGCACTGAATTGTTCTAAGTGGTGTGGGGATATCCAGCCCACTGTGGGAGGCACCATTCCCTAGCCACAAGATCCTTAACTATCAAAGGATGGGGAACTAAAGCTCAGCACAAGCAAACAAGTGAGCATGTGTGCACCACCTTCATTTCTCTTTGGCCTTGACCATGGATGATATGACTCACTCTCTGGTGTTCCTGCCTGCAGGATGGACTATAACCTGGAATTGTAAGCTGAAGCAAACCCCTTTCTCCCAAGAGTTGCTCTTTGCTTGGGGTGATTTATCACAGCAAGAGAAATGAAACTAGAACAGAAATTAATCAGATGACAAGTTTTCCCCGTCCTCCGTCTCCCCCCGCCCCCATGGTGTTCTGTGGCATCTACATCTTCACACAAGAATGTTAGCTTCCAAGAATGGACATTAATCCTGTGCCTCTTGCTGAAATAAAGAACTCAGAAAGTGATGCTTTCTCACATCAGTACCCCGTGCTCCCTTGAGATGATGAGATTTGCATGTCTGTAGCTCATCACGCTTTGTTTGTATTGTGTAGAATTGTTTACTTACTGGCTGCTAGGAAAATATGTTTATGTGCAAATGTAGTGCTGTTGTGTTAGGAGTCATAAGTAGCACTGCTGCATAAGTGGATGGAAAGGAGTCTTGATGTAGGAGCTCTGGGCTCAGCTGAAAGCCAATTTCCAGTTTCTTTTGCGTCCTAAATGCAGAATGTGTTAAAAAAAAAAAATCCCCCGGAGACTCTTGCCATGAGCCTTAAAGAATTTGAGCAGTCATTAACAAAAGTCCAGAAATAAACCCCATGATTAAGAGACAGTACACTGAGTGCCTGTGTAATATGAGGTGATGGGTTCTTGCCAGCATGGGGTCTGTGATGTTCACTCTGCTAAGTTTTAGCGTGAGAAAGTCAGGGGTTGAAGGACTGTTAAGACCTCTTGACTTTTTGATAAATAGCTCTGAGGCATCAAGAATTCTTTTTTAAAAAAATATTCCATTTATTTATTTGTGTGTATGCGTGCATGTGTGTGGAACATGCACTCATTCCATAGCTCCCATGTGGAGGTCTGAGAACAATTCTAAGAGTCAGCTCTTCTTCCACTGAGTGGGTCTTGGGGATCGAACCCAGATCCTCAGGCTTTGTGGCAAGCATCTTGGAAATCTGAGAACCTTTTCAAAGGTTCTCATCATTGAGACATCTTGGAAATCTGAGAACCTTTTCAAAGCTTTGAGACAGTCCTAAAATATTAAAATGTATGATTGATTTTTTACCATATCCAGTGGCAAAAGGTAAAGCTTAGTTCACCCAGAACCAGAAAGCTCACACAGGCTTACATGTGTTCTCTAAGACTCTCCAAGGCATCAAATAGTTTACTGAAAATTGCCTAGTAGTCATCTGCCCACAGAACATCATATCAAGTGAATGTTTCCCCCCCCCTCTGTTTTTGCATCTCATGCCAGACAGATCTTACACAACCTTTTCTGGGGTCTATCCTGGTGCATTTCTCAGGCACTCATAATTTATATACCCTCCCCAAACTTCAACTGTACCCTGTTGAAGGTACTCCATCCAGTGTTCTTTCTTAGTCTACCCCTAGGCCCTGCCTATGCCACAACCCATCTCCGTAGTTTAAATGAAATGTTCTCATCTGGGCTGACAATGTTCCCTCTGATAGCCATAGACTACCTCATAAAAACTCCAACACCAGGCATGAGAAGCCCTCTTTTTGGTTATTGCTAAGGCTGTCCACAGGACTTCAACACATTACAGGCTAACACATTATTGCCTCATCAGAGGCGGAAGGTAAGTCCCTATTGATGAAGATATCATGCATTCAGACACAGGGCTCAGAGGTCCCTGTTCTGACATGAAAGTCTCCACACTGAGGACTAGCTTATCTGGAATCAGAAGGCCCAGAGCAAGCTTCCAAAGAAACAAAGTAGCCAGCAGTTCTATCTGGCTATAATGCCTATGAACCACAATATTCACCAGCATGATACAATAGCCCTAAGTGTACAATATTGGCACACACACACACACACACACACACACTTGGTGGTAACTAACAGCTCTCTAATTGGATTTAAAATGCACTGTTTAAAAATCATTTCTGGTACTGGAAACTCAGCCAACTACCCAGGTCTATATATGTGTATATATGTGTATATGGGTATGTGTTATATGTTTTGTGTATTTGTGTGTATGTGTGTGTATGTCATAAACTAAACTTCTTATACATATATGCATGTAATAACAATTGAGGATATGAGGAGTAGACAGTAAGGTTCAGAGGAAGAAATGGAAAGGAAGAAATGATGTAATTATATTATAATCTCAAAAATAATAGAAAACATCCATTAGGAAAGTATGTATAAATGAGAGATAAATATATAGATAGATGATAAATAGCTAGATGATAGATGGATAGATGATAGATAGATAGATAGATAAATAGATAGATGATAGATAGATAGATAGATAGATGATAGACAGACAGACAGATAGATAAATAGATAGATAAATAGATAGATAGAGGAGGCTATAGGATAGGGAAAAGAGGAAAATTCTAGGGTATTATACAAGTGTATTCTGTAGAACATCAAGGCTCCTGATGTCTTTACAAAAAGTCTTCACCATCACCAAGTTATGTTTAGAGGTTATTTTTTGACTCTATACATAGACATGAATCCTATTCATGTAAAAGTACCTCATATCCTATTCACAGAGGTATTTGCACATATATGTCACTGGTTGCTCTGCTTATGACAGCAGGGAAATGGAACCAACCTGGATGTCAATCAACAGACTGGTAGTTAATAAAAATGTGGCTCCCAAACCACCTGGAATTTTACTCAGCTATAAGAAAAAAAATCATTAAATCCACAGGAAATGGCTGGACTTGGAAAGTATAATGCTAAGCAAGGTGGCTGTAAGCCACAGAAGGAAGCAGAATGTCCTCCTGTGCGCACTCATCTCGGTCTATGCTGGATACATGTATAGATGTGTACACAGGAACAGATGTATGTGTGAATGCCATCGAAAATTTACAAAGGAGACCAAAAGGGGGCAGTCGTGATTGATGAGGAGGAGAGGGAATAAAAGTGACAGAACACACGGGCTGGGAAAGAAACTACACAGGTTCTTATGCTTGTTGGTTTCAGCTCGGTCGCTGTTGTTTTCTTTCTGTGGTAGGTAAGTCTGTAAAAGTGTAATTGTTAATGAAATTGTAAAACTCTAAGCATAGTTGACTACATAGAGGTTCGCTGAGCTGTGCAAAGTTTGAGAGTGGGCAATGGTTGAGTGGCTTCCTTAAACTACTTGGTAATGATTTTATGTGCAAGTTAATTAGACTAAAGTGATTTTATTTTTCAAAAAGAAAAAGTACCATGGGTAAAAATTTCCTTAGCATAAACCAGTCAGTGGCACCAACATTTTCTTTTAAAAAACGCTAATTTCATTTAAAAATGTCTAATGAGACAGTAGACATATTAATTCTGTTAAATTTTAATTCATGGGCACATAGCTCCTCTTCTAAGAACACATGTGGTATGGTTAGGTTTTCTTCTACTCTCCAAGAAAAGCTATTTCAGTAGTGAGAATCCAGAAACAGATACGTGAATAGCTGTCTTCCACAAGGTTTGCACAATGGCAGTGAAATGCTACGCTCTCTCTGCTGCAGAGCTGCTGTGGTGTCCAGGCCAAGGCTTCCTGTGACTTCCCATATGATGCCTCTAAAGGATGCACTCAGTTAAGTTCTCACCTCACCTCAGTGCCTAAGAGACACCACGTGTGAATGCTACCAGCAAGTTTGGTTAAGGAGCGTCACTTACTACTGCTGGGATGGAACACGGTGACCTGAAGCAACTTGGGGAGGAAAGGGCTTATTTCACTCACACTTCCAAATAACAAGTCATTATCTAAAGCAGAAAGGCAGGAACTCACGCAGGGCGGGCACCTAGAGGTAGGAGCTGATGCAGAGGCCATGGAAGGGTGCTGCTTACTTGCTTGCTCAGCCTGCTTTCTTATTGAACCCAGGGTCACCCAGCTCAGGAATGGCACCACCCACCATAGACTGGGCCCTTCTCCCCTGATCACTATTTAAAAAGGAAATGCCTTACAGATGCATTGTATGAGAGCATTTTCCCTAATGACTCAGCCCATGTCATGTTGACATGGGAAATATTTTCATCACCGCAGAAATTTCTATTGGGCAGGATTGTTCCAGAGTAAATATGCAAAGGAGGCTTTGTGTGCTATACTTTCTAGACTCAAATAAAGTGGTTTTGTTTTTACAAAAATAAAATCCAGTGTTTTAGATACAAATATACTATATTTACACATCCCCACTCACTTCCCACACTCCCTGTCAGATTCACGGACTCTTCTATAGTTATACATCTACAGTAATAACGACACTCACAGTGCAGTGCCCGGGTTGGTTCTCTGCACTCTGGGCATTACATTTAACGCTTTGTGGATACCCTTTCATCACATTAACTCAGTTCGCTAAATTCTATAATTCTTCTGCCTTAACTTTTTAAAAAAAGTATAAGTTATTCATGTGTGATGATGTCAGTAAAAAGATACTGTATATTACAAAATTGCTAAAAGAATATTTTAATTATTTGATGAATGGATGCATCAATCCAAATACATAGTTTCTTTTTTTTTTTTACCTCAATGAAAACAAAGGTAGTTTATTCATGATCACATGAGTGATCATGGCCTTAGAACAAAGGTTTGATTCATTCCAAATGTCATTTACCAGCATGGTAACAGGTCAATAAAATTTTATAGTAAAAGAATATAGAAAATTATCAATTAAGACACGAGTCAAAAATGTTGTTAGAAACTTGTAGTGGTACTTCATCTCCACATTCTTCTTTTTTTTAATGCAAAGGTATTGATAAAGGTTTTGACTAGGGGCAGTAAAGCTCACTTTCACCATAAGTGGGTTAAAATGAGCATCACAAAATAATGAGGAAGCAGCCCGTTTTGGTTCTTGACACCTTTCTTGGGTGCATGTGGCAACTGGTATTCTCTTTTTTTGCTGTCATTTCAAATCAAGCATCGGGAGAAAGAGGTACATTGAGGTTTTTTTCTTTCCTTCATGATCCGGAAGGATCAATGCGCTCCTGAACAATAAGGCCATCTCTAGTCAGAAATCCTGGATTCAAATGACTGCTATTACCAGTGAGTGCTAAGTGCAAAGAAGGCAGTTGGGGAGACAAGGAAATATATTAGTTTCAGGCATGAATGCAGTGGGCCTCTCATCTCTGTGGCTGTGAACAATGCTCCCATGTCTGACCAGTTCTGTAAGATCCAGGACACACACTTGTGATGGGATAACTCTACTCTGGACTTGGCAAGTTTGGTAGAAACAAAACTAGAGAATCCCTGTTAGCATCCCTGCCGGTGCTTCCCAATATTTCCTCTTCCTGTGGTAATAGCTAGCTAGCATCATTCTCTTTTAGGAGACAGGAACCCATGCACAGACATTCATGCCTGTGATTCACAAGGTAACACATCTGAGCGTTTACTCTCATGTTAGCGTTAAGCAGTTCACAGCACATTTAAGTCTGGGAAATGCACAAGGCAGCCACTATCTCCGAAGGATGTCTTTTACATGGTCCCATCATGTTCTGACAAAACCCAGCCATCATTGCCAAGACACCAATGGTACCTGGTAGGCAGGGTTCTGGCAGAATGCAGAGGGATTTCTCTCAACTGGCAACTAGGCTCATCCAGGTTTACAAATTTGCCACCCTTGGCTAATTAGTGACAGCACTGGCTTTTAATTTAAACTGAAGCAACATGAGGAAGAAAAGAAGTCAGGAAACAGAAATGGATAAACAAACCCACTGTCTCACGGATGGAAAACAACAACACCACCATGAAACTGTACAAGCATGAATGATCGGGTCCTACAAAGAACTTGATGGATATGAATATGTCTGAAACACAAGAACATCTGGCCGCACTACACAGCTGGAGGGAGGGGGAGAGTCCAAATTCAGGGACATATTTCTGTCACTGTCGTCCAGCAAACAGATGGCAATGGTTCCAGGAAAATCTCTTAGATGTTATGAGAAGTCTTGAAACTCCGAGTCCGTAAATACATTTTTTTTGACCCTTTATTTCCATCCCAATAACTTATTGCCAGCTCCGTCCTACTCACTATCTTTACAGCAGAGGCCCTGATGAATGCAGAAGCAGCAGCTGCCTGAAGCCAGCCTGGCCTATGATCCTCACCAGCTCTGTCCTTAACGCTCTGAGTAAAAGCCACATTCTGTGATATGAGGTTGCAGCCAAGGCTATGGCCTCCTTGTTGTAAGAACCAGAATGCTACAGATGTCTGATATGTCAATAGACAGGGGCAGTGAAACAGTTAATGAGCACTGTGTTCTCAACATCACACTGTGCTGTTCATTGTAGTCTTTTGGGGGCAGATACTGTGATATTTTTGTCCGGTTATGAAGTCAAGGAATGTGTACATCTTCAGTCCCAGAACAGAAGATGTGAAGATCTGGATAGTTTGGGGCGAGCCTTGGCTACAACAGGGATAGCCTGGGGTTTTTTTGGTTTTGTTTTGTTTTTTTTTGATTTTTAAGTATACTGGATGAAATTTGTGTACACACATAAGAAATTCTCCAATCAGTAAGCAACAAAGTTAAAATCCATGCTCAGATCCTTGCTGGTAAAAGAGTAGATTCTTGACCACACCACTGAAGGATCCAAGAAGGTTGTAGGAGAGATCGGGCTCTTTTGTTGGAGGTCTCAGATCTCAGACAGTCAGAAGTTGACTTGCATCAGTCTAAGCTGTGAGCCTTGCTGTTGCCTTGAGCAGATGCATCCAGAGCCAGAATTTGAAAAGAGAGTGTTGTTCTTTGCCAAGACCTCCCCCTAACCCAAGGGATGCTTTGCTCAAGGACTGTGGAGACAGAATATATTTCCATGAGAAGGTCATGGAATCCACGTTAAAGGACTCACTGACCTCCCAAGCTCTGAACAGTGTTCATAAGGGGTATCTCTAGTTTGCAAGTCCCAGTCTCTCTATACAATCATGAACATCCACATAGAACACTACCACCCATTCAAGTGAGCTATAATAAAAATTAAAGCCATAAGTACTTACAGCTCAGGGAACCTTGAACTCATGATGCTGTGAAGATACCAGGCAGGCTGAAGCAACAGCCACTCTCTCTATACATATATATACTCTAATGATCTAACATTTTCATCAGCCCAAAAGAATTTGGTAATGTGCTTGGCCACCTGCGGGGAAAGTGCTTTGGAGGGTCAGCGTGATGCTCTCGGCACATGGCATGTGCAGTACAATTTTTGAAGCTCAGGGTGTGGCTTAAGTTGACAGTGGAATTTATGAAAGATAAACGAAGGTATTTTTTTTCATGTTTTCTGAATTCAGAAGCACTGCACACGTCGATATGGTGACTGGGTTCACTTTTCTGGAGGAGTATCCACTGAAGAGACACCAGAATGAAGGTTCATATTTCAGATCCCAGATCAATGTTCTAAAACTAAAATATCAAAGTTGAAGTAAACCAACATTGAAGAAAGACTGTGGGGGTATCCATCCCTTCCAGGACCTCACGCCAGGGAAAGAGCCATCTGCAGTGGCATCCTAGACATAGGAATAGACACAAGCCTTTAGAACACAAGAGAGGCGTTAAATGTACAGTCATCGGCCCCTCCGTGGAAGGGCTCTGAGACGCGGGGCACAGCATCATCTCCAGTGGTGGCAGCACCACAATTGGACTGCTTCTGTGCATTATGAGCAATACCCTTGAGTCTTTGTAGACAACATTTCACCGCACTAACCCATACATCCTATCATTCTCCTCCCTTAATATTTGAAGAAACCAAGGCACAGACAGGTTACGACTTGCCCAAGAGGGAACTCTGCCTAAACATAGAGTGGAAACTATGGAATCTGGATCTAAATCTTGTCCATATGGTATCCAGGGGTCTTGCATTTAATTCTTAGTTTTCTACTTCGAGGAGGGGAGACCTGGCAGCTGAGGGAGCCTGTGACTTAACATCCTGTTGGGAACACTGTTGAATGTGACAGACATTGCTATTGATAATCGCCACATCATGGTAACACAGATGGACCGTGTGGCTTCCTGGTTAACAGAGCAATGACAGAAGTATCCTTGCTGTACAAGGAGATGGTAAACAGGGAGGCAGAAGAACATTAATACACATCAAGTTGTTCTCATTAGACAAACACTCAATGGCAAACTTTCTGCCACAGTGCCATTTTCTCTCACCTGCTTGCAATGAATAACCACTTAAAATGTTCGTGTGTGCTTCTGTTAGCAAGCTAGAATGCCTTTCCTTGGGTTTCATTTTGGGCTGTCACAAGCACCTTTTCAGAAAACCACAGGCATTAAGCTTTTAAACAATATAATGTCTTTCTAGTTTAGGTTGCTGTTAAAACAAGTCATTTGTTTACTTACTGATTACAGATAAGATCTTAGAGTATAGCTCAGGCTCGTTCTTCCTTGAACTTGAGGAAATCCTCTGACCTCAGTCTACCCAGTGCTGAGATTGCAAGCATGCGCCACTGATGCCAGTAAAGTTGTCGTCTTATATAGAGAGAAGGCAGAACTGCAATGTCTTCACCACAAATGATCATTTTCAAATGATTTGATCTGGCATTTGGGAGGTGCCCACACTGAGAATGAATAAGCATACCATTTGGCTTAATAACCAATCCCTATAAATGATGCTGGCTGTGTGAGAAATGCCAAAGTCTTATTGAGTCCATTGTTTTTGTGTATTGACTGAACCAAAGTGATATAGTAAGTATCATTTATTTGGGGTAAGGCTTATTTTCAACCCCCTATCACATCAACTTTGATAAGCAGCTCCCTTTTCTGTACCTCTGCTCAAATGTCTTTCTGTTAACCATCTCCTGTCTCTTTCCTCATCTGTCATATTTACATTCTCCTTCTAACTCTTATCCATCCCTCATGGGGTTCACCACTGCTTGTTTTATCTTTATAATTCATGTCATTTCATAATCTCACCTGTTTTAATGGATTTGCTGAATATTCTTATGCAATATCATTTCTGAATTTGTATTTCTAACTGTAGTATTGTCTCCTTAAACCCTAACTCTATCTTCTACCCATGGCCACTTAGAAGCAGCCTATGATAAGAGAGTATATATCATAACAAAAATATTATACCATATATATATATAGAGAGAGAGAGAGTGAGAGAGAGAGAGAGAAACAGAGAGACAGAGAGACAGAGAGAGAAAAGGAAGAGGAAGAGGAAGGAGAAGGAGGAGGAGAAGAAAGAAGAAGAGGATGATGATGATTGATGATAAGGGAAAGGGCACACGTATCTTTCCAAGGCATACTCCAGGGACCTAGTCCTACTAACTAGTCCTGTCGTCCTAGTTTCCAATACCGACCATGAATACCACCAAATTATATATCTACCAAGTTTCAATTACCTTTTCAAAGCCTGCCAATGAACAACCAAGCCCTTCCCACATGAAATGTCTCAGCTTGAATCTGAGATTCAGCCACATCACCGTTATGTTTAATTTCCCCCTTTGTCGCCATTGTGTGCAGCAGCAAGATAAAACTTCCCTGTAAAAAGTTGGATCACGCCATTCCTTTCTTCAGATTTCAATTAAAGATAAACTCATTCTGTGGTGTTCAGATCTCTCAGCCAGGGCTGGCCTTTGTGTCCCACCCACATGAACTCTGTCTTTGTCGGTGTGATGCTTCTTGGGGGAGTCATTCCCAGGCTCCATGATTTGGTCAAGTAGCTTTGCTACGAGCTGCCACAACACCTGCCTTTTTCCATCAACCCTGAATTACATTTTATTGTAAAGACTCATTTATCTACTAACCTTTCCTTGGGATTTAAAAAGTATACAGAATCAGAAAAAATGGGAGACTTACTCCAAGTTAGATTTCCAGTCTGGCGCATGGAACACATTTCATACAATGTGAGTCAGATTAACCAATAAGTATTTGAACCTTCTTAAATTATACAAATAAGTGCATCTGCTTACTCTAAAACTCTATGATTCCAGACAAGGTGACTTATCAACCCAGTTTCTACATTCTTCCATCCTTGGTATGGCTCTTGGTTGATACTGATTTTGAATCTCACAGATCTACTTACCCGGGAGAAACAACTCAAATTGCCTCCAACACTAAGAAACCTACTTTGAGTCTCTGAGACATGAGTGTCTTGTTCAGCCTTTCAACTCTTGGAATATTTTCTTTGTATTTATTTTATTTTTCTAAATTATTTCCACTGCATAACATTTATTTCTTAGTGTTCTAAAAAATCCATAAGCTCTCTCAAGACAGAATCTTAACTTGACTTATTTAACCACTTTAAGTTTCTAGAAAAATAGAAATGGGTTTATCCTATTAACATTTATTTGGTTACAATGGCTGAATAGATCCTATACATCTATAAATAAAAATGTTACTTTCTTACTTCAAACCATCCAATTTGTATTTCTTGATCTTTTAGAACATTTTATCCAGATAGATCATCAGCTATAAGAACAGTGATGCTGCCTTCATTGCTATTGTTTTAAAAAGTTAAACTTAGGCCTACATAAAAGTCTTCATTTGGCGAGCTGTTTTCTATACATGTCCATGTGTGTCTGTAGATAAGATTTCCATTTAACTATATACTGTTTGAGTTTCTCACTGCTGTGATAAAATAACTAAATTAAAATGAATCCTCCCCCTTTAATTAGAGTTAGTTATTTTGTCACAACAGTGAGATAATAACACAGAAAATGGATACAGTGTGGGATGCTATTGTGGCTTCACTTAGAGATATAACCCAGAATCATTTGGAACTGATTTGCAAGAGAAATGTGAAAAGGTTGGAGAAGTGAATTAACAAAACTTTAAAATACTGACAGGAGAACTCTGTGGTAAGCCAGGTGAGAGAGCTCAAAAGGCAAGAATGCAGATTGGAGTGGAGAAATTGCTCATAAGGTGTCAGATGAGGACAGGTCTCCATTGGGAGGTGGAATAGAGCACATGTATGCTGAATCGACTCAAAGAATTTGTCTACATGTGCCCAGCTCTATGACTGAGTATAAAGATAATAGGTTAATTACTCTTGTGTGGGGTGTTTGAAGGAATTGTCTGGCATAGCTGCTGTTGTATGCTTTTAGTCAAATTTACAGTATGAATTGTGAGCAAAAAGTAGAGGAGAAAAAAATCAAAGAATTTAGAGGTTTTCTAAAAAAAGAAAATGAGAAGTCAGGACTATGGCTGATTGCTGAAGAAATTAGATCCATCAAAGAGTAGCCAAGTGCTCTGCCCTGAAGCAGTTGGAAGATGTCTTGAGGGCATTTCAAACATTGTCAAGACTCTACCCATCACAGACTTAAAGGCAATGGTTCAAAATTAATTAGGAAGATTTTTCTTTGAGAAGAGAGCTCTAGGGATCCCAACATACACAGGGCCATCTAGAGTGGAGTTTCCTGTATCTACTTAGTAGTCACTCAGAGGCTCCTGCAAACATGATCTTGGCATGATCATGGCCTTGGCAGATCTTGGCATCATCCATATGATAGTTCTTTACTGGTTCAGAGCATGCAAGATTAAGTTAAGTTGGACTTAGTTCATGAGAAAATTGTATTCTGGAGAAGGTAAATAGCCAAGTGACTTTTATGCAATATATCTGATTTGTCTCCTCTACCACTTAATCCATTGGCTTAGCCACTTTCTTACTGGCTTCACCCAGGTATGTATGGATACAATAAGGGAAGCTTGTGCTCAGATGTACTCTATGATACCCCATAGGAATCAATCTGTCACTCCTGCTCTGTAAGCCAGAAACACAGGGTACTAGGCACACATGGGTGTCAGGTACCAAGAATAGATGCTTAATTGCTTTGTATTTGAATGGACAGTTTGAAACTCATTCATTCCGTAACTGTGCTCTAAAGTTTTAGTAGAACTTGACTCTACCTTCTCTTCCTGGTAGCCAATCTGAAAACACTCAGTTTTAGCCTTTTCCTCTTTCCTACCTAATTCTTTTATCTTGAGGTACTTGTCACATTTTTTTTACATTCTACAATCATAAACTTAAACTGGATCTAACATAAAATATTGAAGTTCTGCTTTCAGGGAACACAGATTAAGAGACATATTCATTAAACCAGAGAACTGACCCAAATCTTAGACCTTAGCTTTTTGAATTTGAATCTGTCTTTCTTCTCCTCTTTCTATGAAGAAATAAAAAATTATCATGTACTTACACTTTTTCCCCTTCAAGATACATCAGACCTAGAGGTAGAGTAAACAAACAAAACCACTTTAAGCCTTACCACTTTTCTTCCCCTAATGAGAGCATTCTGAAAGCTTGAAAGCCAATCAGACATCCATATGTACTGCTTATCAAATGTTCTTTAGAAAGTTGAGTCTATGAAAGTAGAGATTTCACTACTATGGACATAGATTTCTTCAATTATTGATTTGAAAATTTTAAATTAGTAAACAGTTATCTCTGACAATTGATTCCAATCTTACAGTGTTAGCACAGAGAAAAAGTAAGGTGAACTAGGAGGAAAAGAACTCTAACAGATGTATAAACACCTCTTAAGTAATAGGAAATGACATCAGTGAGAACAAATTGACTGAAAGCCCAAATCTGCCACAATGCAAGACGTTATCATTTTATGAAGAGACCTCTATAGATCTTTATCCTGGCCTAGTTTGTCCCAGACAAATGTTTTAATACTTCCCTCAGAATATGGGTACCCACAGGTGCCCTTTAAAATGTTATGAGTAATAACATAATTATATTAATATTTCTCTATTTTTTGAGTAGATAGTATATTTTTTTCTTAAAGAAAACTTAAGTTTATGAGAGGTTGGAGTAAGTATGGGTCCCATAGGGTCGTAGATTGGAATTGCTGTTCATTAGGGGGTGGTGATGCTTGACAGGGACTAGGAAGTGTGCCCTTGTTGCAGTGGATATGGCTTTGTTGGAAGAAGTGTGGCACTCTGGGTGGACTTCACGATTTGAGCTTTCAAGCCAGGCCTAGTGCCTCTCTCTTCCTGATGCCAGTTGATCTGGATGTAGGACTCTCAGCTACCTTTACAACACTGTGTCTGCCTGTGTGCTACCATGCTTCCTGCCACGATGATAATGGAATAGGCCTCTGATCTGTAAGCCAAGCTCAGTGAAATGGTTTCCTTTATAAGGGTTGCCATGGTCATGGTGTCTCTTCATAGCCATAGAACACTGACTTAACAGAAGTCAAGGCCTTTCAACCCAGCCATGTTCCTGGCCAGCTTTGCGGCTAAAGTCCATTTCTGTTTTCCTCCAGTGGTGTCAGCTCTGGCCACTGGGAGCTCTTTCTTTAGGCCCCATTGTTTCATTATTTTTATTTGGTTTTGTGTTTTAATCCTTTGGTTGTTGTTTTACTTTCTGGCATGATTTATGCCTGAGGCTCATTTTGTAGGGTTTTTGGTTGGTTGGTTGGTTGGTTGGTTTTGTTTTTTTGTTTGTTGTTTGTTGTTTTTGTTTTTCACCATTGTTCTAATAACTGGCCATTTATCCAAGAAGCCCTTGTTAGTTTTAATGGAGAATCATATTAGAAAGTCAGGATCTGGGGGTACTTCTTTTCATCTAGTTGCTTTGAGGCCATCTTCTCCATGGCAAGGGAATACGTCTCTGTGTGTGTGTGTGTGTGTGTGTGTGTGTGTGTGTATTTCCATAAATATGTCTATATTTAAACTGTGCATACCGAAGTAAACTTGAGTCTGTACTGAAGTCTCCAAACCTAATCTATTCCAACATGTATCATTCCAGCCTCCTCCGCTTGCATATCTATAATACTCCCCCAACAGTAAAAGTCCACAGCTTACACTCTCTTCCACCATTTACTTTCACTCCATTAGACATACACAGCAATGTTATAATCCCTAACCTGCTACCACTACATGGAGAAAGGCCTTATTTCTGAAGTATGAAGTGTGAAAAAGTTATTGTTTTTTAAAGACAGTATCTCTCTAAATATACCCGGCTCTCCTGAATTCACCATGTAGAGTAGGCTGGCCTTGAACTCACAGGAGATCTGCTTGCCTTTGCCTCCTCAGTATTAGGAGAAAGGCATGCACTGCCACACTCAGCCTGAAAAGAATAACTCTAAGGAGCCCTCTTGATTCCTCCCACCCCTGTTGGTCCACTTTCTAATAAAATATGCAAACCAAAATAAACCAGATTTTATCTAGAAAAACCTGCGAGTAGCATCAAAACAAAAGTTACAATTATAAATAGAAAGTTGGTGTGGCAGGGTCAGGGGAGGGGAGGGGGTGATGTCAGAAATGCCTGCACTGGCTACAACCCACTGGCCACATCACAAACAGCCTGGAATCCAGCAACAAACTGACGTTTGATCGGGCCAGCTTTCAAATTAGCAGAGTGGCAGGAACATTGCGTTCTTTCTTTACTATTTGGGTTCAGAAACACAGCCAGGCCTCCTCCACATCCTTGATTGGGAACTCAAACAATGAAGACAAACCTAGAGGCTCCTTTGTTTTATAAGGGCCGTGTGTGTGTGTGTGTGTGTGTGTGTGTGTGTGTGTGTGTGTGTGTGTCTGTTTGCTTGTGCATGGATTTTAATCTCTGTCTACACATAAGTGAGGATTCCCCTACTGTCTACATCATGTAAACAGTTGTTCATTTGTTATTACCCATAAACCATGCATACACACTGTTATTAGCTAAAGTCCCAAGTTTCTGATCTTGTTGATTCACATTGTGTGAGTTTGACGAATATGTGTCTATAGTATGTAATAGGTGTATAATCATCACCTTAGTATCATACAAATCACTCTGCTACCCTAAAACCAATCTCTATGCATTGCCTCTGCACCCATCCTTTCTGCTTTACCCTGGGCAAGCTCTGATCAAGTAGTGTATCTAGATCTTTGTCTTTTACAGTACACTTGCCATCAAAGGGATGTTTCTGATAGAGTTTACTCATTTAAGAATGCGGACTAGGTTGTGTCTAGAAGATGCCTGGAAAGCGAGCCCTAACTGAGTACCTGGCTCAGATCATGCTGGGCCAGGCCAGTAACACTGATTGTGAAAACTGTTCTTTGCAATGTCAGACACTAAGAAGTCATTGCAAGGAAAAGATGGAAGATTTGAAGATCTGGGACTTTCTGAATTACATATCTCTGGTATTAGTTATTGGTCACATAAAGGATGAAAAATTGAATATTTATATGTATGTACGTATGTATGTATGTATGTATGTATGTATGTATGTATGTATGTATGTGTATGAGCCAACAAGATGGATCAACGGATAGATGAACTTGCCATAAGCCTCAGGGCCTGAGTTCAGTCCTGGGACCCACTTTGTAGATCAAGAGAACCAATTACTGTGGTTTGACTTCTGACCTCCACATAAAGGCATAAAATATGTATCCTAAATGTGTCCACCTACACACACACACACACACATACACACACACACACAAATATAATAAAATCTACATATATTGTTGCAATTGAGGAAAAAATCCTTTACATACCGAACAGTTTTCTACATTGGCTGTTAGAAGAGTGAGTCCACCTTCAGGATGGAGCAGATACTTTGTATTGCCTTTTGTTTCAGTATTATGATTTAGTCACTAATTTCTGAGAAGAGGGTATATTCTTTTGTTTTAGGATGAAATATTTTATAGATACCTGTTAAGTCCATTTGGTTCATAACTTTGTTAGTAAACTCTGTTTAGTTTCTGTTCCCATGATCTGTCCATTGATGAGAGTCAAGTATTGAAGTCTCCCACTATTATTGTGTGAGGCACAATGTGTGTTTTGAGTTTTAAAAAAGTTTCTCTTATGAATATGGGTGTCCTTGCATTTGGAACATAGATGCTCAGAATTGAGAGTTCATCTTGGTAGATTATTCCTCTGGTGAGTATGAAGTGTCCTGCATTATCTTTTTTGATAATTTATGGTTGAAAGTCAATTTTATTCTTAGTCATTAATTTCTATTTTTGAACACATTGATGAAAATTATAATTTTAGATTGCCCTAGATTTTTTAAAGTATTCAACAGGAGCAATTTTCACTTTTGTTTAATTTTCTCCCAACAAATGAACAGTTCCAATATGCTGCTGACTTTCACAAAAATTATGCAACTCTTTTGTCTTCATACTATAAAATTAGAGAGGTGACTCATGCCTTATTGAAAAATGAATATTACACTTATGGATATAAACAGCTACTCAAATAGAAAAGATCTGAAATGTACTTTATCTTCTGGGAAATAAGCTTCCCTTGAAGGGCCTTGTACATAGTTCAAGCTACTTTCTGGCTTGAAAAATGAAACAGGCATTTAAAGAAAGAAACTTCAAAGTATCAGTTATGAACAACAAAGAAGGTCAAGGTAGAATGATTCTTAACGAGCAGTGAACACCATGCATGAAACTTTTCATTCTTTTCACTTAATTTTATTGTTTGTGTGTGTATGTTGGGGGAGCAAAGGACTTTCCAATATATATATATGCATGTGCCTGATGTACACAGAGATCAGACACATCAAAACCCTAGAGTTGAAGTTATAAGTGGTTATGAGCTCCCACATGTATGGGGGGGACATGTATACACACTGAGAACAGTGGAATAAAATGCATTTTCCTAAAAAAAAGATTATTGAAAAGCTACTCTAAGTATTTCCATAATTGTTGTCATGCACATAGGATAGTTGCAAATGAAAAGGGCTTCCTGAAAGGTTTTTGGTTTTGTTTGTTTGATTTAGTTGTTTGGGGCTCACTTCTCTGCCTCTTCAAATAATTTGAGCCATCTTTTGAAATACACACTGCAAATGATATTCCTGCATTGATTGATGATTGTATGTTTTTTCTTCTTTATTACTCTTTATTTTGGTGTATATTATATTTTTGGCATATTACATTTATTAATTTGCTTGGGTTAAGCTATTCTTGCATTTAAGAACAAATGTCACTCCATCACAGTATGGAATTCTTTTACTGGGCTATTTAATCCAGATTGCTATTGTATGTGGTAGAGCTTTGGATGCATGTTTATTAGGGATATGGACTGTAATCCATGTCATTATAATGCCCTGACTTTAGTATTAGGGTAATGCTGGGCTCTTAGAGTGAATTTCGAAGAGTTTTCTCTTCAGTTTCTTTGGGAAGAGTTTGAAAAGAAAAGCTATTAGGTTTTGGTTAAGTGAAATCATGTAATTATAGTCTTTTCTTTTATGGGAGACTTTTATAGATTCTGTCTCATATTCTATTAATATACTCTATTTTATCATATTATTCTATTAAAATATTCTCTCTCATCATGCTTCAACCTTTATGCACCCAGATAGTTATATTGCTCTACAGATTTGGGGGGTTTTCAGCTATAATTTCTGTACATAGACTTTCTGAATTTTCTGTTTTCCTTGTGGACTCTATAATGCTTGTATGGGGTTGTTTCATGGTATGTCATAAACATTATTGGCTTAAAAAAAAAAGAAACAAGCTACTTTTTGTTCTTTATTTTTTGTTGTTCTTCTGAATGATTTATTTCAAAATAACCATCTTCCTTTAATCTTCCATTTTTTATGTTTATGGAAGAAGTTACAAGTTATCTGTTTCAGGTCTGTCACTGTAATGTTCATCCTTGAAGTGTCTGCTATATTCTTTTCCATGGCTCAACTTTATTTGTAAAATTTCTCCATTTGTTGATGTATTATTTTCCTTGACTTATTTAATTATCTATTTTAATCTTATCAGAGCTCACTGGAAACTCAACAAATTAATTTGAATTCTTTGTTAGGTAAGTCATAGATATTCATTTCTTGGGAAATGATCTTTAAAACTAGGGTTGTGGGTTTTTGGTTTTGTTTTGTTTGATTTTTCATAATCTTTGAAGGTTGGTGTTACTGTCTTTAGCGTCTCATATCTTTAATATCTGACTATGAGGAAAAAAGCCTACATGAACCACCCTGGCTGGAGACCTGGGCTCTGGTAGTTCCCTTGAACCTTCTCTTTTACTTTTATTTTATTAATGTGTATGAATATTTCACTTACATAAATGAATTTCACTTACTTATATACGTGGTACCTATAGACTCTTGAAAAGGGGCACGAGAGGCCCTAGATCTGGAACTGTAGATGGCTATCGTTATCATGTGAGTGCTGGGAATTGAACTCTGGTCCTGTAGAAGAGCAGCAGTTGCTCCTAACCATTGCACTATCTCTCCAGCTTCTCTCAGACCTTTCCTGTGGATGTGGTGGCTCTGCTTTTCATCTCTCTTGAGACAGAGACTTAGAATTTTGTGCCTCATCTCAATGTCTCAAAGCCAGGTCAGATCCTTAGGTTCTTTCTTTTATTGTCCCTAGAGCAGTGATCTCTATGTTTTATGCCTTCGCTCAGCAGAGCAGAGTTCAATGACCTGCAGATATTTGTGTTGGACAGAGTGCTATCATTGCATGCAGTTGTATCATTGCATGCAGTTTTATCATTGCATGCAGTTGTTAAAATTAGTATTTTTAGGGGGAGGTGAAATTTTATCTTTTTAATTGGTCCCCTTGCTGATATCTTAAATGATGCCCCTAATGTGGTACTTTGTCGTAGCTGATTCTTTAGCCAGGATTTTCCTCTGTAGCCCAGGCCATTTTGAAATTCATTATGTAGCCAAGCTGTCCTAAAATTCATGACAATTCTTCAACCTCAGCCTCCTGAGTGCTGTGATTATAAATGTGACCTATGCCACCTAACTATCAAATGGTGACATCACTGGAAGAAACTGAATTCCTGCCTTCTCATATTTAACTCTTATTCCTGTCTATCAATTGCATCATTTAACATCATTTTAACAAAATCATCTTTGTTCAAGTGGCTCTCCAGGCATCCTTTATCATACAAATTAGTCATTGTTTACCTGAGTGTCATTTCTTTCTGTCATTTGTGTGTGTGTGTGTGTGTCTGTGTGTGTGTACTCTGATAGCTCTAAAAACAATATAGCTCCCACTGGAGATGCTGTTTGAATTGTTATTTAATAAATGTTTTGAAGGGACTCTAAAGTTTTCTTCAAAGCCATAAAAAGTTCTAATTAAACTATTTTTTAGCAGAAATAAAATCTAATTTCTCAAGTATTAGCATTTGTAATAAAAATGATTTATCCTCCAGTCGTATGTTTTGCCTTACACATGTAGTGTAGCCAATTATATTTTATTACAAGTCTAAAGCAGTTCCATTACACCCTAGATCAAATAGGCTTTATGAGCTTTCCAGGGAGTCTAAATAGTATTTATTATGTTGGTTCTATATGAAAGCACTAACTTGCTCCAACTAGCACACTTTTCTTTTCCAACAAACCTGCAGTTCAAAAGAAATTTCTAGAGCTGGAGAGATGATTTGGACATTAAGAACACTTGTTCCTTTTGCAGAGAACCTGAGTTCTGTTCCCAGCACCCACAGAACAGTGACAATCGTCTATAACTGCAGTTTTGGGGAATCCAATCCTTTGCATCCCCCATAGACACTAGGCATACAGAGAGCACTCATAAATTAATGCAGACACAACAATCATATATAAAATAAAAATGAGTAAATGTCTTAAGAGAAGTAATTTCTATATTGATAAAGGCCCGTGAATACATTTTCAGCAGTCCTTGAATCTTTGGGTCAGGAAACTTTCAAATTCTGTTTTTAGAAGTAGAGGAGATGTTTGTGGTAAACAGGCAAATAGAATCCTTTACATGGAGCAAGGAAGGCACAATATATATAGCTTCAGTTTAAATTGGACACTTCTTTCTGATGAAGCCATTGGATTTGGGTAAAGCGCTCTCAAGGTAACTAGACTAGAAGAGTGTTTTAATATCTAAAGACAACTATAAAGAAGATCTCTATTGCTACACGGATAACTATTGTTTAAAAACACACAGTTGCCGTGGATTCAAACATAATCTGAATACATTTTCCCTCCCTCCACTCCTCCCAGCTCCTTCTCCTCTCCTTTCTCTGCATGGATCCACATCCTTCTTGTCTCTCATGAAAAAGCAAAGCAAAACAAAGCAAAACAACAAAAATTCTTCTAAGTAATTACATAACAGCAAAAGATAACAAAATAGAATATAGAAAGAATAAAAACTTATCATACAGAAGTTGAACAAGACAAGACAACAGAAAACTAGAAAAGTCCCAAGAGAAAGAACAAGAATCAGAGACACACTTGTTCACAAATTCAGGGATTCCATAAACTAGTAAATGGAAATCTATTGTATATATTATATAGTATATATTATATAGTATATATAGTATATCTATAGCATAATATATAGTATATTGCAGAGAACCTGGTAAAGACCTATGCACTCCCTGTGCAGCCTGCTTCATTCTCTGAGTACATATGAGTCTTGCTCAGTTGTTTTAGAGGGCCTTGTTTTCCTGGTGTCCTCCTGTCTTCCATCCCTTCTTGTCTCCCCTACTCTTTCTGCCTCCTCTTCCAAGGGGTTCCCTAAACTCTGAGAGGCTAGATTTGATGGAGACATCTCATTGAGTGCTGTGTGCTCCAAGGTCTCTCTTCTCTCTGCTCGTAATGGCAAGGACAACCTGGATTCTCTGATCCTTGTGCCTTCATCTCCTGAGTCCTGACATTGCAGCAGTGTACCACCATTAAAGTGGGCTTTAATGTACTGGGGGAGATATTATTCAAGAGCCTTGTGCTTGTCGAGCAAATACTCCCTCAATTAAACTATACCCCCAGCCCTACATGAGATATTCTTAAAGGATTAAATGCATTTTATTTGTTAAGTTCTGTTTAAAAAACACCTTCATCTTTAAAACAACTAAAAAATGAGCTAATTTGGCATAATATTTTAATGTTGTAAATTATGATATTATATATGTATATTTTGTTATTGAAGTGCATTTTTCTTCCTGCAAGCCTAATGTTAGGCATAAAAATTCCCATAGTAGGCTGTACTGGTCAATGTGTCCCTAGAAGAAGGTGCTGTGTATCTCAGAGGTAGCATAAGCATCATTAGATGTGGAGGTTGCTATGGTAACTGTGTTCTCTTTTATAATTAAATAGCACAGTAAGTAGTCTTATAAAACCCACCAACCCATAACTTTCTGGTGCTCTGAGGCCGCTTTAACTTAAGAACCTTCTCTTTGTCTGCATATTTTTTTTTTGATCTAAGGGATTCAGGTGTTTGACTAAACCTGTTTTATGAGTCTAATGTGCTTTGGAACTTAAATCCTTGGTTTGTTGACCACAAGTAGTTTTCAAACCAAAACCCCAGACAGTTGTAAGATCAAGGCAAGAATACAAAATTTTTATTATAAGAAAACTTCTGTACAGGGAAGTATTTTAAAAAAAACAACAACAACAACACTAAATAAGGGCCCAATATTTGAAAATCTTATTACTCTTGAGTGGCCAGTCAAAGAAATCATCCTAAAAATGCAGGAGCCAGAACAAATGTTGTTCTAAGATATACCCTGGTGGCAGGAACACATATTTTGTTTGGATAGAAATTCTCCTGGGATCTAAGAGTCCTATTTTTTCTTTCCAAATGGAGGATACATGTTATTATGTCTATGCCTCAGTGGAGAGATATTACATGGAGCCAATAAAACATACTGCAGCTTCCTCTGTTCTGCTTTCTATTTCACAGACACTAATTTCTTTTCATCATTTTTGCTAGTTATTTGTGTGTATACTGTTATTAAACCTCTTTATTAGACTTTTGATCGGTGCAGACAATCAAAACGGTGCCAGTGCTTTGCAGACACCATATCCACAGGTGGGTTCTGAGGTAACATGGAGACTCTTCAAGCTGCCTATTTCTTTCGACTGCTATCTCTCAAAATTTTATTTTTTAAGTTATGCCCTTGAATTCATTGCTTTTCTCAGTGTTGTGACAAAATTCCTGACAAAATGAACTCAAAGAAAGAAGGGCATACTCATGGCTTGAGGGTTCAGTCCATCATGGCAGGAAAGGATGCTGAAACTCTGACGACCAGGCCCTTGAGGATCACGCTGCACTCACAGACAAGAAACAGAGCAGTGGATTCAGCTACTCCGCGTGTTTCCTTCCTTTACCCAGTCTGGGACCCATGGGATGATGCCACTCACATTCAGAGTGGGTCTTCCTCAGTTAAGCCTCTGTGCAAACGCTCTTTCAGACATGCCAGAATGGTGTCTCCTGGGAGATTCTAAATCCACTGAAATTGACAGTGAAGGTTAACCACCTCATCTCCTACAGAAGCTTTTCAGAAGCAGCTCTCATGATCACCATGACTATATGAGGCACATTACAGATATAGAATATATGTAATTCCTTTATGTCCTGAATCCCCTTGAAAAGCATCCTAACAGCATAACGTACAACTTGCTGCTTCCTATAACCAGGTCTCCATGAATGGAAATAGTGCCCTGTTGAGAACTGACACTCTAGACTCCCAGAAATCTATCCCTAAATTGATCCCAAGACATCTCTGCTTATCTGTCTTATCCCAAGACATCTCTGGAGCAATCTTCTTTTAATTTGTCATCCTCTTTGGGGTCATGCTTGTACTTAGTGGTGCTATAAGAAGAATAACTATGGAGCCAGAATAAATCGCTGATAAAGCAGTCATTGGAAGGGATATAGCGTAATGATAATTGCATCACCCACTTGCACCTGTCTACCTGAGTCCTCACCTGATGTTCCTACTTTCTCACCCTGTGACCTTGAACTTGTTATGCCTCATCTTTATGATTTGGCTTTCCTGGGTACAAAGTAAAAATATCCATAGGATGATAAATGTTAAGGATAAAATGCCTATAAATTACCTTGAAGTAAATGTTCAGCATTGTTAGCTCTTATGTATATTCAAATAGGCAAGATCCTTGACACAAAGACTGCACAGAGAACACGTTCACTGGTTATGCTGTCATGGACAACTGAACAATTAATTCATGCCAGCAACAGATATTGAAAGTAGAGACTGAACACATTTCCTGTTTCACCTCTGAATGTTTCAAGTACAATCTGTGTCTGGTGTAGTGTGCATATCTTTTTTTTTATTAGATATAGTCTTTATTTATATTTCAAATGATTTCCCCTTTCCTGGATCCCCACTCCCTGAAAGTCCCATAAGCCATCTCCCCTCCCCCTGTTCCGCAATAAACTCCCTCCTGCTTCCCTGTCCTGGCATTACCCTACACTGCTGCATCAAGCCTTTCCAGAACTAGGGGCCTTTCCTCCTTTTGATGTCCAATAAGGCCATCCTCTGCTGCTTATGTGTCTGAGCCACAGCTAACACCATGTGTACTCTCTGGTTGATGTTTTTGTCCCGGGGATCTCTGGGAGTACTGGGTGGCTCATATCGTTGTTCCTCTTATGGCACGGGAAACTCCTACAGCTTCTTGGGTCCTTCCTCTAGCTCCCACATTGGGGACCCTGTGCTCAGTTCAATGGCTGCCTGCGAGTGTCCCCCTCTGTATTTCTCATGCACTAGTAGAACCTCCCAGGTGACAGCTATATCTGGCTCCCGTCAGCAAGCACTTGTGGTCATCAAGAATAGTGTCTGGGTTCACCCATCACTTCATATGATTCCTTTACTCTTGCTCCTCTATCTGATTAACATGGCTATTTGGGGTCCTATAGACCTGGACTTGAGTCTTAAATCCCTACTCATCAATTGGCTACTTAGTCATATCCTTATCCTTCATTAGCATTTCTGAACCCCTGTGATAAGATGGGTTTAATATTGATACCTGATTAGTTTGATTGTTTGAGTAAAGCTGAGAGGGTCTAATGGGTCCTAAGAACCCAACAGATATTTACTACTTCGATTGCGCTTACCATCTTGCTAATATATGTTATCTGAATAGCATTGATAATCTTTGTATTGTTATTACATTTTATTTAGTGTGTGTGTATGTGTGTGTGTGTGTGTGTGTGAGAGAGAGAGAGAGAGAGAGAGAGAGAGAGAGAGAGACAGAGAGAGAGAGCACGCATATGCATACTCTGTTGTACCTGTACAGTCCAGAAGACAACTTACAGGAGTTGGATCTTTCCTTACATCAAATGACTCCTAGATGGTTGAACTTAACTTAATGGTGAGCAGTACTGAGACTACTCACCAAGTCACCGAATTACTCACTGAGCCAGCTTAACTGGATCTGTCATTTCTTTTTAATATGGTGATAAAAAGTATTCCCAATTCATCACCATTACAGCAATGTCTTCTCCACCCAGGCTTAGGATCTGAGAGTCTTCTCACACTGATACTCAAGTCTTCTTGCTCAATTAGGGAATAACCCCTGAAATTCACCCATTCCAGCCAGTGAGCTCTTCAGACCAGTTCACAACCGTAATGTTGTTCTGTAAACTGAAGATGTATGAGTTTGTTCCATATAATCAATGCATTAGCAGCTACAGCCATGAAAGAAAACTTCAATACCTGGACATTTACCTCAAAGCTTAAAGACTTGTCTATGATGCTAAGGAAAGAAACCTCTGTCTCCTCGTGCCTTCTTCATAGCTGCTAGTGGAAATAGTCCTACCTGTCTTGCCTCCAAACTCTTTGGCTTAGATCTTTTAAAAACCTACTTTAATAAAGGTTCTTAAATGTTTCGACCCGCTCCCCCTTTCCCCCCACCAATGAGCCAATGGCCCACCATCCAAAGGTTGGGGAGAAATGATGGATAATAGGACAATAGGGATGTGAGCCTATTTAGAAGTAGTTCTTTGGGCTGATTCCAATCTCCCTTGTCAGGATACCAACAGTCTAGTTCAAAAGTGTCACCAAACACAAATCAGCAACAGCTGTACAATCCAGCAGAAACTGCCAGGCCTCTGTCGAATTGGCATGAGTCAGCAGGAGCCACCAGAACCAGCTGGAATGCCAGGATGAGTTCTCTGCCATGCCACTCTCAACAAAGCGAAGATCAGCAAAGATGCCAGACCAGTGAAGCCTTGCACAGCTAGCTACACAAGCACATTGTCACCGTCTGTTGGGTCCTACTTGGGCTCTCTCCAAATATCACATGTCCTCTCACGGGTCTGCTTCAGCAAAACATCACGAGTCTGTGTCACATGACACAACTAGAAATTTCCACTTCAAACATCTTTCCCAGATTGCCTCTCGGTGCTTTGCTGACATCTAAAGCAGTGGGTCTTAAACCTCCTAATGCTATGACCCTTTAGTTCATTCAGTTCTTCATGTTATGGTGACCCCCAAACCACAAAATTATTTTCATTGCTACTACATAACTCTAATTTTACTACTGTTATGAATCAAAATGTAAATATCTGATATGAAGGATATCTGATATGTGACCCCTGTGAAAATGTCGTCTGACCTCCAAATGGGCTGTGACCCATAGGTTGAGAACTACTGATCTAGAGTAACCTTCAGCCTCTCTAAAGGTTCTAGGATGCTCTTTTTTATTCTTTAATCCTGAGTAAATTGTTTATTCCCTTTAAGGTTTCTCATGCATGGCATAGAGATAACATTCAGAGACATTGTGAGAATACATTGAGTTCACATGTAAATACGTAAAACTGCAATACTTTATGTATGAGAGATACTTTGTCAAGGAAAATTTCACTTGTTTCTCATTTCCTTTTCAGAGGTTTCATATTGACTCTTGGATTAATAACAAAATAGGCTCATGATTTATTATCTTCCTCCTTGTCTTGACAGTCGCAGTCACTAGTATATAGCCCAAAGGAAGAGTCTTCAGCCTTCCATGCAGTTAGGTCCTGCCTTATTTCTTCTCAGGATTTTTGGGTGCTCATGAATAAAATTAAGGCAAGTAGATAGAAACATGAAGGCATGAGAAGCAGAAGGCCACAGGAGCTAGTTCATTCAACATTCAGACAACAGGATGCAGATTTGGTTTGAGTCAGCAAAACCTGACTGGCACTGGACCTTGGGGTTCCAAGCCATCACCAAAAGGCTGAGAGCGGATGTTTTAGGGAACTTCAAAGTAAAGAGTGATGTCATCTATCATATAATTCTTTTTGGTAGAGCGCCACTTTGTGCGGATTTTTATAAATATAGGCATGAGGTCAGAAGAGGATCATTTGCCTGAGCCTCCGCCTTTACCAGCCTACCTGTGTGTATCTGCCTGTAGGTCTGTGTGCCTACCTCCGTGTGCCCTCTATGCCAATCTGTGTGCTGCCCACACGCTTAGACGCCCAGCAATGGCTGGCTGCCTAGTGTGGCAGTGAGCAAGGTATGTCTTATCTGCCTACAGCTTCTTGAATTTTCTTCCTAGCATCAAAGCACGTCTCACAGAAGGGCATGAAGATCTGACTATCTCCTGCAGTTTGCTCAACGCAACCGTAGTGTTGAGCATCCTTTGTGACACTTCAGGATCACGTGGCCACCTGGGAGCTATGACTCACTGTCACTGCCATTGCCCAAACCTCTGGAGAGTATTACAAACCACTATCTCGGATCAGAACTCAATTCACAATGCAAAGCACAGTTTCTCCTAAATGCTGACCACAGTTGCATCATGGGTAAGTCAGACACTCCTAAGCGGAAGCATATTAGGTTCCGTGGATGTCAGCCTTTCATCTGAATTTCAGCGCAAAATCTTACCAGTATTTGAGTTAGCTTTGTTGTACGCATCTAGACACTACCTACCCACCCCACTTTCCTCACCAAGGCACCATCTCTAGTTGTTTTCTGACACTGCTCTCTACTGACCAGGTACTCAGGCGTGTTCTTAGATTCTCTCTTGCCCCTGTTAGCCCATAAACACCTGGGTAAAATTCACCACGAACTCGGGCCGTGGACATCATACATTGATGCTAAAAGAGAAGATTCAAATGACAGATTAGCTCTGCTTAAGAACCGGAAGATGACAGTTTTACCGTGATTTTTGAAGAGTTGTCACATGCCGTGAGCTTTCTGCCTCTGCTCCAGTAAGCATCACAGAATTCTGATTTATACTACCTTGCATGCTATAAATATATATGATTATTTCTACTTGTAACATTTAGTGGGATGGAAAAGTGGCTTGTCAGTGTTTATAAGCCCCATGTATCTTTCTCTATCAGACATGTTTGTTAGAAGACAGAAATTGATGTCATTAATAATAACCGGGAATATATTTGAATATGTCTGCATTTTAATAACAGTGATTCATTTGTTGGCATGGACGGCTTAAGCTACTTTATTAGATAACATCATTTAATTCCTTATGAAAGTTACAGTATCCCCCGTAAAGACAAAGGCTCTATATGCATTGTCTGTAACCTGAAGTCATAATGAAAATGTCTTGTCGAGATGAAATGAGAGTAGAATCACGACATATCCAAGCAATTTCTTGCCTCTCCCATGATTCAGAAGAGCAAAGAAATCCAAGCAGCCTGCATATTCAGGTTGTGACTCCTAAGAAAAAGAGATGTGTGCATGTGGGGGTGGGGGTATCTACTTATGTTTCAGGAAACTTCTATCTTTCCCCCTTCTTCACCAAAGGCTGTTATCTCTCTGTGTTATTATGGATGAAATTGGTTTAGAACATAAAAAATAAAATAACAGAATGTCTGTTTCATCCTTGAACAAGGTAGATGATAACACACGTTGGAAAGTTTTTCCAAAGCATGTCTGATTATGTACCTTTGAATTTTGCTGGAAACCATGTCACTCCGTTCAGAACTCTGAATTAAGATGCAGTATTTTTTCTTTCTTTTTTTTTTCTTTTTTTGCTGAAGGCTATTTTAAATTAGGCTAATAAATTGCTACTCTCTGCCTTGCGTGATAATACATTACATTATCTACTGATGTACGTGTATTGTTTGACTCTAATGGTGTGGAAATTAAATGTTAGACATGGGCCAGATGTTCCTATAGATGAATATGAAGTCTGGTGCTGGCACAGTAGCATCTCGCTGGGACTGACGGGAAGCATGCAATAGCCAACAACAGCAACAGCCACCAGAAATAGCCTCCTGTATCAGGCTGTAGTGAGAGCTAATGCTGCAAGGTTAGACAACTTCCAAATGTCAGTAGTATTTGCGCCTGTTCACAGCAATGAATATTTTCCTAAAATAGAGAACGAAATAAAACTGTGGATGTGAAACTACCCAGAGGGGTATCCAGAGAGGGTAAATATTTGTCATCTGCATTTGACAGGCAGGCATCTTGGAGTATCTCTCTGGGTTTTGCACCTCAGCCTGGCGGTGAGATTTCCACGGGTCATTCCTCTCTTCTGCATAGTTCACGGCAGGGTAGAAGGGCTATGGGACTTGGGGGGAAGGGAAATGGAAAATAAATGGGCCTTATGGTGAATTTTAATGAAGATTCCCTGCTGGCTTCAACACCATTGGAACAAAAAGGAAAAAGAGAAAGAAATATGTAATCTCCATCCAAGGCTAACTTACAAATGGGGCCATAATTCAAATGGTAGATATATGTCCCAGGAAGATGTTGAGGATGGGGCTGTGTTTTGGGTGGTTACAGCTGTGGCTTCTGCTGGTGCCAGTTAGATAGTGCAGATACATGCTGAAAACCTACAGGGAAGGATGGGAGGAGAGGAAGTATCACATCACCACAGTGAGAAAAGCCCTTTGCGGAGCTGTTCTGGGATAGACTTAGACTTCTGGATGTTTCAGCTGCGGATAGAAAGGTAAAGGAGGGGTCTGATTAGACTACATGGTTTGTGAAGTGCTTATTATGCAAGCATGGGGACCTGAGATCAATCTCCAAAGCAGCCACACAAAAAGCTGTCTGTGGTGACGCAGCCTCATAAAATCCCAGTCTGAGGAGGTAGAGACAGGAGGATCTCTGGGGGTTGCTGCTCAGATAGCCCACGTGACTCATTCAACTCAGTATAAAAGACCCCATATCAAAAAATATATATGGTAAAGACCTATAGACTAAGACATCAGGCATCATTCTCCGGTCTCCACAAACATGAGGCACTGTGGCTGCATACATGCACACATACATGAACATGTGCACATTAAAGAACACACACACAGAGGGGGACTGAAGGAAGCCTAGCAGTGTAGAGAGAAACCAACACAAATCAAGAAAACCTAGGCTAGTGTCTTAAATCCTTTTAAAGGCTTTGTTGAAGACCAAGAGATATAAATAAAGACAAGAATTTATCCCTTCAAAACTCATTTCAAACATAAATGTAGCTATCAGTTTTCCCCTCCTGTATGGGTCTGAGGGTTTCTTTGCCTTACACAAAAGGCTCTGTGTGTTCTTCATCAACAATAATAATTCCATTCCAATTCATGTTTATTCATTTCTTCTTGCCTTTACTTAGCATCCTTTTCAAGCTTTGGCCTAATAAACTTTGATTTATTCAGGAGTGCCCCAGTCTCAGTCTTGATCCTCGCATCATTTAAAAAAAAAAAAATGTTGTTTTAGAAAACATATTTGAGGGCTGGAGAGATGACTCAGCGGGTTAAAGCACAAACTGCTCTTCTGAAGGTCCTGAGTTCAAATCCCAGCAACCACATGGTGGCTCACGACCATCCGAAATGAGATCTGATCCACTCTTCTGGAGTGTCTGAAGACAGCTACAGTGTACTTGCATATAATAAATAAATAAATCTTTAAAAAATAAATAGAAATAAAAAGAAAACATATTTGAAACCACCTTCCTTATTCATCTTAAAGACAGACATTGAAGTTTTCCTCTTGTGTGAATTCGGCACACACAAGAATGTCTGATCTCGCCAGACCAACCTCAAACCATTACCTTCCCTTTTGTAAATATGATTTGCTATGCTCTGGGCATGTTAGTCTGTGCCTGATGCAGGCACAGGAGGCTGAGGCAGGGGCACTGAGAGGTCAAGGACAGTCTGGCCAACACCACAAAGCTGAGGCTGGCCTGAACTACATTAGAACATTTTGTTTTTTATTTTGAAAGACAAGATTGGGTAAATTCAGGGTGGTAAGGCTGCAGACAAAGATTTTAAAAAAGAAGAGGCCTCACATAACTTACCAACACTAGCCTCAAACTCAAATATAGCCAGGGATGACACTGAACTTTGAGTTTTCTTCCTTCTACCTCCCCCCACCCCAAGAACTCAAATTATAGGCATACAACACCACTTCTGATTTATGCGGCAGTAGGAATCCAACCCAGGGCATGACACACAGATATGCAAGAGTCTACCAACTGAGCAATGTCCACAACACAAAGAAAAAAGTGCATTACATATTTAACATGATGCCAGCGCTTATTTTTTCCAGGAAAATTAAATTTGTGCATTCATGCATCCCAGGACTAGCAAGGTGTATGAGACTAGAAGCTGAACTTTTAGGAAAAAACTGGTTCGATGACCATTGGCTATGGGAGTTTTTCTTTATGATAATGAATTCACACCAATTCCTCTGATCCTCAAAACATAATTTTGGAGAAATCCCTTTGCTACATGATGTCAATGTATTTTAGAATTGACAAGCTCCATGGTTTTTAGACCAAATAAAAATATCAATGAGAGGAGAGGCCCTTGGTCCTGTGAAGGCTCATTGCCATAGTATAGGGGAATGCCAGGACAGGGAAGGGGCAGTGGGTGGGTTAGTGAGCAGGGGAGGGAGGATGAGATAGGGAGTTTTCGGAAGGGAAATGAGGAAAGGCAATAACATTTGAACTGTAAATAAAGAAAATATCTGATTAAATAAAAACTTTGAAAGCATCTATCTTGGGCCCAAATGCTATTCCTCTTTCTGATTGGTTAATTCCTCTTGTATCACTCTTATTCAGTGTAGGCATAATAAGTGGATAGTGTGCCCAGAGTTGAAGGGAAGCGTTACCCCTTATTCATTTCCACTTATAGAGTTACTCCCTCAATCTGCACAACATGGTGGGTATCTAATAAAGCTGGAGATTGAAACCATAACTGGATTATTCCTTAAGACTTGCATTTTTGCTGAGGTCCCAAAGAAGAAGATGATAATGGTTGGATAAGATATTGTGAATAATATCCATGCACTAATTGTTGTACATCTAGGAGGGCACATGGGTAAAGAAGATGTGTTTGTGAGTGAGGCATGACGGGAAATTACTTTCAGATTAATTGCGTGATCTGACTGTTTAGATTGATTCAGCTTCTCTTTCTTACCTCAACACTGTAGTGTGTGTGTTTATAGAATTTATTTGTAGAAAACATGGGTAGGCATTAAATCAAGTAGTATACAATGTGGGGAGGGGTGTCTGTGCCCAAATAACTCAATGATGTAATCATTCAAGGAAGACTTCATAACACAGACTCAATTGACTGAACTTTGACAAGAGGGTAAGATAGTATGGAGCCTCGGTATCATTCAACATCACTGTTTAGTTTTTATATAACTTATGAACATGGTCTCCTATAAACATTCAAGGATATACAGTGTGTACAGATGACCCTCTGTTCTTCTAGGCTCTGCATCTGTACCTCCAAACAGCCAGTTAATGATACTGTGTGCAACTTTGTGTTTGTACCGAACAGGTTCTTGTCATTGTTTCCTGAATAGCCTAATGTAACAGTAATTCCTAAATAATGGTGTGTAGCAGCTATTGACATGATATTCATACTGTATAAGGTATTCCTAATTTCTAATGCAACAGTATATATAAGATAGGGAATTATGAGTAGCCTCAGAATAATTTAAAGTACATGAGAAAATGTTCTCAGGTTTTATTCACACACCATACAAATGTATGTAAGCAACTTGACCATATTCATATTATTGTATCTGCCTAAGCCTTGAAGTCAATCTCCCATAGAGACGTGGGACCAGTGGAAGATAGGAGCCTCCATTTACGCTTTGAAAAGCATCTACTCCAGCAGGAGCTAATTTTGTAGCATTCACTGGGCATTATTCAAGACCTTAGTACTTAATGAGCCCTTAGAAGTCATGTATCGTTATATGGATATACTATACTTCATTTCTTAGTTTTCTCTTGTTCACTGACTATACCTGGATGAATCTTTTAGTCATATCATTTTTCAGTCCTGAGGAACTGAAGCAAGAGCCTTCTACGTGCTAGGTAAGCACTCTACCACAGAGTTACATACCCATTCCCATAATTTGTAAGTGAGGCATAATATTTATGGACCACAGATTTTATCCCTACAGTATACAACTCATTCATTTACTAAGTATTAACAATGTTCTTCTGGCATTAAAATATTAATTGTTGAACACCCTCCCCCCCACACACAAACTCTTATTCATTACCAATTATTTCCACCATCTTCTTTCCCTATCCCAGAACAAATGTATCAATGTAGCAACCCAATTATATAAATGTATCTTTTCTTGGTACATTGTGTGCTTAGTGTCTGTGACCATATGTGCATGCCTTTCCTCATGAAACACAATGTTTTTAAAGTCGACCCATGTTGTGACAGATAGCAGTACTTCATGCCTTTTAAGATTGAATATTCTAATGCTTGGGTATACCAAAATTTTGTTTATTCATGTATCGACCAATAGATATTGGGGTGGTTTTCATGTGTCAGCCATTGTAGATGTTGCTTCTCTGAATATTCATGTGCAGATGTGGATTTTAGAAACTGCAAAACTTTCTAGCGCTGGTGCTTGATTTTATGTCCATGGCAGCCGATTATAACACAGCCAAACTCCACACCAATGCTCCTGGTTTCCGCTATTCTGGTGGGATGCACCGGCACCTCATCCTGGTACAGCTTGCACTTTTCTAATGGGTAATGATGTTGAATCTTTTCAAGTCCTTGCATCTTTTTGTAAATGTCTATTGAAAAATCTGTCTTTACAAACCTTCTCCTGTTTTTATCATTGAGTGGTAGGAATTGTTTCAATAATACGGATGATCTTTTTCTTGCTGAATATTTTATTGGTGTATTTTTTCCTTAACTTTAATTAAAACATAGCTATAGCATTTCTTTCCTTTACTCCCTCTAGCTCCTCCCATATGCCTTTGGTCTACCCCCTCCCAGTGCTCTCTACAGACACATCAGTATCCAGTAGCCTTCACTCTCATTTGAATGCTCATTTCTTTTTACATGTAAACTAATTTGCTGGCATTTTTTTATTTTCTTTAAGTTTAAAATCTCTTTGTTATCACCTGCACTTTTGAAAACTATTATATATACATTCAGTTTTATAACCAGAGATCATGAAAATTTATTCCAATATTTGCTATTTACTTCATAGCCCTTGAACTATTTTATATTTCTATTTATTCTGCTATCATTTTCTATATATAATATAAGGTGATTATTAAAAACAATTTGCCAAATTTCAAAAATCAGTCAACTAGAATTTTGATAAGGATTATTTTAATTATGTAGATCAATTTGAGGGATAGTGATTTAATTTAGTTTCATTTCTTTATGGCTCAATAGTTTTATCCTTTTGGGAATTTGTCCACTTAATGTAAACTAATTTGTTGGTATATAGTGAATTTAGTATTGGTATAATTTAGTATCTAAGATTCTCAGCAGTGCTATATTCCTTGATTTGATTAATTCTCAATAGTTTTATCCCAGTCTTCTCTACCATGAGCCACACTGCAAACAAAAACTAGACAGGTATCACTTATTTTAATATTTTTTTATGTAAGTAATTTACTCTGAGTCTTATTTTACTTGTCTCTTATTATATGTCTGTAATAAAAATTCTTCTGTGTTCCATGTTATTTTAATGTCCTTGGCTATCACATTTGGTGGTTTAATAACTGTCATTTTCAAGTCTCATGGAGGAGGCAACATTAAGGGCTTCTTAGATCGCTTTTACTGTACTTTTTTGAACACAGCTTCTGTATCCAAATCATGGTGCTGTGACTGCCTTTAGCCAATGGGCTGTAGGTAATTGTGAGACATGTCATTTTTGAGCCATTGGGAAAAAGAACAAAAATGAGGTTTGCAGCTTCTCTCTTCCTTTATGTTGATGATTTCTGGGATACTTATGAAGAAGAAAGAATTATCATGGAGGTCTTCTGGACTTGCAAAAATGGCATAGGGAAGGATTCCAGGATGACTTACCCAACCTAACAGACTCCATTCCTAAGATTCCGGCTCTGTTTGCTCTTATAGCACAGCATAGATATACTGATGCAAATGATGGTGTGTTTATCCCTCCAGACTTTTCCAGCCTTTGTCCGTCGTGCTTTGCTCTTCCTCAATCTTTCTCCTTCTCCACCCAGTGTCATGGTGGCCAACAAATGAAGTGATGGCTAAAAGACAAACGTGGACTGTAACAAAAGTGGGTGGGAAGGCGCAAAGGGAGACGTTCAAGACCCGGTATCTTGGGGAGATTCGCAAATCCCTGAAGCTGGTCTTCTTTAGTTTCTATAGTTTTTTTCCCCCTCTCTTTCTAGTGTTGTTCTATGGGTTTTAATGAGAGTTTCAGAATATTAATATTTCAAAGTAATTTTAAAGTAATGTCATGACAACCTTACGTGATGATGAATATCACCTGAACTAAATTCAACCACATTGAAAACTGAATGTTTTAAAATTTAGGAATTTAAGCTAGTGATTTTAAACTGATATGACTTTAACAAAACTGTTTTCTATCTTACTTAAAATACAAACCATTATTCTTCTGTGACATGTATTGAGAGAGCATTAAAGAAAAATGTGAGAAGAAAAATATATAGATGAGAAAAGAAAAATAATTTCAAAATTGAATGCTAATATAAATGTATTATTTTTAAAGATTCAGTTTATTTTTATTTATGTATGGTGAATCTGTGTGGACATTTGCCATGTGGGCTTGTGGAGGCTAGAAGATGTCAGAGCCACAGGTCTAGAATTATACTGGCTGCTAGGCATATAACATGGGTCCTCTGGAAGATCAGCAAGCTCTCTTAACCACTGACAAATCTCAGCCCCTTTATATACTATCTTAAGACAGCAGCTATTTTTAAAGATTTATTTATTTTTAATTCTGTATATATGTGTAAGAATGTGCATCTTTGTGTGAGCCCACAAAGAGTCCAGGAGAGGGCATGGGATACTCTTGAGATAGAGTTACAAGTGATTGTGAGTCACCCAGCCCAGGTTCTGGAGACCCAACTCTAACTGCGGAGCCATATCTGTAGCCCCTACTAGATGCCGAATGTGGCAATTGCTAAATAATTCAATATGGATTCACTGAGGGAAAAAGCGCATATGGTGCATGAAAGAACTGGAGAACTTCTTTTGTTTAGTTGTCTGATGAATGGGTACCAAAAGATCACCCACCATTAAAAGAAAAACTAACCCAGAAATAAATTAAAGGCAGAATGGAAGAATTTAAATTCAAGTTTTAATTCTTATCATCATTATTTATCATATATGAAAGATAATTAGTAACCTTGATTCCCCTCTCTTCTGTGTTAGTTACTTTGATGAAATTTAATTTGTGATGGTTTATAATGTATCTGTCTTGTTCTTCAATAACAATTACCTCAATTGCTTTATCTTAGGGCGACATTTAAGTGATGTATTTGGGTCTTTATCTAATTACCACTTCTCAATTTCTTTTGTATTTTGTGTGTTTGTGTGTGCATATGTGTGTATGTGCGTATATGGATGGGGGTGTGGCTGTATGTGTATGTACACATGTATATGTGGGTGCACATGTGCAGGTGGGTGCTTGGGTCTATGTGTGTATGTGTGGCAGGAGCAGATGTCATATCTCTCAGAACCAGAGTTACAGAAGTTTGCAGAACACATCGGCTCGCTGTTGAGTACTTAGACCCAGACTCTAGTCTTCTTGATTGCACAGTAAAAGTCTTAACCCGTGCAACCTTTCCAGCCTTCTGTTCTTAAATTATGATTCATTTCTTTATTGATTTCACATGTTTTTTAAAGTTTTTTGTTTAAGTTTAATAGTATCAAGTTTTCTTAACATATGCTAAAAATTACAAATTTCAAGGTTCATTCATTCTCTGTAAGGTAGATTTCCTTTCCTATATCTTTGATGATTTTTCTGTGTTACTTTAAAAAATTTGTACTTCACGGATGTTAATCAGTTTGTTGACCTATCAGCTTGATAAGTATTGTAAGATGATTATGTCTGGTTTTGTTCACTTTAATAAACAATCCCACTCCCACTCGAAGTTTTGTTCTTTTTAAAAATAATTATTTTATTTCTTTACATTCCAAATGTTGCCCTTTCCCTGACCCCCTCCCAGAGTCCTTCACCCCATTCCTTCTCCCCTTTGCCACTGAGAGGGTGTTCCCTACCCACTTCCTATTTCCCCTCCACTTCCCCTCTCCTACCCAGGTCCCTCCCTCCCTTCCTCTGCCTCCCATGACTATTTTGTTCCCCCTTCTAGGTGGGACTGAGGCATCCATACTTAGGCTTTCCTTCTTATTAAACTTCTTAAGGTCTGCGGGGTGTATCCTGGGTATTCTGTACTTTTTGTCTAATATCCACTTATCAGTGAGTACATATCATGATGTCCTTTTGGGTCTGGGTTACCTTGCTCAGGATGATATTTTCTAGTTACATATATTTGCCTACAAAATTCATGATGCCCTCATTTTTAATAGCTGAATGGTATTCCATTGTGTAAATGAACCACATTTTCTGTATCCATTCTTTGGTTGTAGGATATTTGGGTGTTTTCCAGTTTATGGCTATTACAAATAAGGCTGCTATAAACATAGTGCTCTGTGGTGTAGAGCATCTTTTGGGTGTGTGGCCAAGAGTGGTATAGCTAGGTCTTCAGGTAGAACTATTCCCAATTTTCTGAAGAACCACCAGATTAATTTCCAGAGTGGCTGTACCAATTTGCAATCCTACCAGCAATGGAGGAATGTTCCTCATTCTCCACATCCTCACCAGCAATGTGCTGTCATTTGAGTATTTGATCTTTGCTATTTTGATTGGTGAAAGGTAGAATCTCAGGATTGTTTTGAATGGCTTTTCCCCGATGATTAAGGATGTTGAACATTTCTTTAAGTGCTTCTCAGCCATTCAAGATTCCTCTGTAGAGAATTTTCTGTTTAGCTCTGTAGCCCATTTTTTAATTGGTTTATTTGTTTTTCCTTTTTTCTTTCTTTCTTTTCAGAGTCTAACTTCTTGAATACTTTATATATTTTGCATATTAGCCCTCTATTGGATATAGAGTTGGTGAAGATTTTTTTCCCAATCTGTAGGCTACTAATGTGTCCTTTGCCTTACAAAAGATTTTTCAGTTTCATGAGGTCCCATTTATTAATTCTTGACCTTTGTGCCTGAGCCATTAGTGTTCTGTTCAATAAGTTGTCCCCTGTGCCAATGCATTCGAAGCTATTTCCCCCTTTCTCTTCTATTAGATCCAGTGTATTTGGGTTTATGTGGAGGCCCTTGATCCACTTGGACTTAAGCTTTGTGCAAGGTGATAAGTATAGATCCATTTGCATTCTTCTACATGCAGACTGTCAGTTAGACCAGCACCATTTGTTGAAGATGCCTTTGTTTTCCTACTGTATGGTTTTGGCTTTTTTGTCAGTGATCGCATGTCCATATGTGTGCAGGTTTATTCTTGCTTTCAGTTTGTTTCGTTTACACTAATGTTTGATGTGCTAGTGCCTTTCTTACCAAATTGCTCTTCTCATTTGTGTCCGTTACTGTGTCACCATAGTTTTCTCACTTACTGTATATGCGTCCTTATTGGATCAACCCATCGATTCAAAGCACCAATGCAGAATCCACCTTGCTTACTTTAGTTGTACCTTCCTTTGTCGTGGATGTGTGTTATCTTTTACAAGCCTGTGCCTTTCTTGGCTCTGTGTTTTGATTTGTGGATATAATGTATTTCATTGACTCTCAAACCACATCTTATTTTCTCCTGCCTTCCTTAAGTCCGATCTTTGTTGTCCTCTGAGATGGAGGAAGTGTGCTCTCGAGCTCACTACTATCTTATCAGGGACCATTTGTCTTCCGTGTTGATCCTCCAGAGCCATGAGCAGGGTGCACAAGAGTGAAACAAAGCTAGGACTGATGGCATTTTCCCCTGAGGTCCTGCGTTCCACAAGACTCCTTTATTTGGTTCCATTTCACCAAGAGTGGTATGAATTCAACTCTTCTAGACTTTGGCTCACTCGTCCAGTTTAGCAATATGTGCTGTAACCTTACCAAGGTCCTGATGTAGTTTATAGATGATTTAGTATTTTGTATTGACTTTCCTAAGAATCTTTTTTTTTAATTTTTTTATTCAATATAATTTATTTACATTTCAAATGATTTCCCCTTTTCTAGCCCCCCACTCCCTGAAAGTCCCGTAAGCCCCCTTCTCTTCCCCTGTCCTCCCACCCACCCCTTCCCACTTCCCTGTTCTGGTTTTGTCGAATACTGCTTCAGTGAGTCTTTCCAGAACCAGGGGCCACTCCTCCTTTCTTCTTGTACCTCATTTGATGTGTGGATTATGTTTTGGATATTCCAGTTTTCTAGGTTAATATCCACTTATTAGTGAGTGCATACCATGATTCACCTTTTGAGTCTGGGTTACCTCACTTAGCATGATGTTCTCTAGCTCCATCCATTTGCCTAAGAATTTCATGAATTCATTGCTTCTAATGGCGGAATAGTACTCCATTGTGTAGATATACCACATTTTTTGCATCCACTCTTCTGTTGAGGGATACCTGGGTTCTTTCCAGCATCTGGCAATTACAAATAGGGCTGCTATGAACATAGTAGAGCATGTATCCTTATTACATGGTGGGGAATCCTCTGGGTATATGCCCAGGAGTGGTATAGCAGGATCTTCTGGAAGTGAGGTGCCCAGTTTTCAGAGGAACCGCCAGACTGATTTCCAGAGTGGTTGTACCAATTTGCAACCCCACCAGCAGTGGAGGAGTGTTCCTCTTTCTCCACACCCTCGACAAAATTCAGCATCCTTTCATGCTTAAAGTCTTGGAGAGAACAGGAATTCAAGGCCCATACCTAAACATAGTAAAAGCAATATACAGCAAACCGATAGCCAGCATCAAACTAAATGGAGAGAAACTTGAAGCAATCCCACTGAAATCAGGGACCAGACAAGGCTGCCCCCTTTCTCCTTATCTTTTCAATATTGTACTCGAGGTACTAGCTCTGGCAATTCGACAACATAAGGAGGTCAAAGGGATACAAATTGGAAAGGAAGAAGTCAAACTATCATTATTTGCAGACGACATGATAGTCTACCTAAGTGACCCAAAAAACTCCACTAAAGAGCTCCTACAGCTGATAAACAACTTCAGCAAAGTGGCAGGTTATAAAATCAACACAAGCAAATCAGTGGCCTTCCTATACTCAAAGGATAAGCAGGCTGAGAAAGAAATTAGGGAAATGACCCCCTTCACAATAGCCACAAACAGTATAAAGTATCTTGGGGTGACTCTTACCAAACATGTGAAAGATCTGTATGACAAGAACTTCAAGACTCTGAAGAAGGAAATGGAAGAAGACCTCAAAAAATGGGAAAACCTCCCAAGCTCATGGATCGGTAGAATCAATATAGTTAAAATGGCCATTTTGCCAAAAGCACTATACAGATTCAATGCAATACCCATCAAAATCCCAACTCAATTCTTCACAGAGTTAGAAAGAGCAATTATCAAATTCATCTGGAACAACAAAACACCCAGGATAGCTAAAACTATTCTCAGCAACAAAAGGAAATCTGGGGGAATCAGTATCCCTGACCTCAAGCAATACTACAGAGCAATAGTGTTAAAAACTGCATGGTATTGGTACAGTGACAGGCAGGAGGATCAATGGAACAGGATTGAAGATCCAGAAATGAACCCACACACCTATGGCCACTTGATCCTCGACAAAGAGGCTGAAAACATCCAATGGAAAAAAGATAGCCTTTTCAACAAATGGTGCTGGTTCAACTGGTGGGCAGCATGCAGAAGAATGCGAATTGATCCATCCTTGTCTCCTTGTACTAAGCTCAAATCCAAATGGATCAAGGACCTCCACATAAAGCCAGACACTCTGAAGCTAATAGAAAAGAAACTGGGGAAGACCCTTGAGGACATTGGTACAGGGAGAAAGTTTCTGAACAGAACACCAATAGCGTATACTCTAAGAGCAAGAATTGACAAATGGGACCTCATAAAATTACAAAGTTTCTGTAAGGCAAAGGACACCATCAAGAGGACAAGTCGGCAACCAACAAATTGGGAAAAGATCTTCACCAATCCTACATCAGATAGAGGGCTAATATCCAATATATATAAAGAACTCAAGAAGTTAGACTCCAGAAAACCAAACAACCCTATTTTCTAAGAATCTTAATTCGTCCCTGTATCACCTCTCCACATGAGACTGCAGTGACCCCTGGCCCGTTCACTCTCATGGGAAGTTTCACTTTCCATGGATTTCCTACTTGTTGGTCAACTGACTTGAAAACATTAAATAGAAAATTCCGGAAGTAATTGGTGCTTTTCAGTTGTGCATGATTCTGTGTAGAGTCACAGAATCTCCTGTCTTCACCAGCCATGTTGTAACTCTTCTCTGTCCAGTGGATCCAGACTGTGTATGCTGACTGACTAGCTGTGACTGACTGACCCGGTAGCTGTGCCAGCTGTAAGACCGACTTACAGCATTTCTCAATCCATGTACAATAGCCTGTCTTTGATTTAACTCTATTAGAGCCAAATACAAACACAGCAATGGTAACAGTTCAGTTACTTTGCAGGTCATTACTTTTGGAAGGTTTCTATTACTCCCTAATGTTTTCTTCTGCTGGAAGGCCTTTTGTTTTCTGGAGAAGAGGGAGACTGTCACAGAACTTTGTGGCATCACCAGCTTTCAGACTCAAAGATTCTTTCAAACATATATATGAAGTATTCATATTAAGATACTGGAGTCAAATTACTACTGAATTAAAAAAACAATCACATTTGGGAAATGCATCCAGTGAGGTCAAACTATAGAATCCTAATATTCATCATTATTATATAAATATAGGAGGCATAGAGGTCCTTATGCTCACAGACAAGCACTAGGGAAACCAGAAATGCTAGGCAGACAGGGTTGTTTCTTCAAAGAGAGAATTGTATAACTTGTTTTCCTCCTAGAAGTCTAGTAGTGGAGGAGGTTAGTGGGCTGGGGACCTTTGTGCTATCTGTATATCTGAAAACCATACCAGAAACACCCCCCCCCCCCACTCCCAGACTCTTATTTTGAGCTTGACAAGCTACAGAACTTATCTTTATGGAAGATGCCACATGTAGTCAATCTACAGAAACCATCTTTATAGAAGATGTCTCATGTACTTTACAAAGAATTTTGATTTATTTAGCTTGATTGTAAACACAGGATTGAGTTAATTATCACCAGGATTTCTTTTTCCCCGCCAAATTATGCTGTACTTAATTATGCCTAAAATCAATTGTCTGGTGCCCAAGTTTCAAAGTTTGAACCAACACGGGCTACTGAGTCATGCTGGACAGACATCCTTCTTGCCTGTCACAGCTTGACACTCTGCTAGCCATGGTGTGCGCAGCAATTCTACATGCACAAAGAACTGACCCTGGTAATCTGTAAGACATAAAGGAACAAGGGATTTGACACAGAATAACAGAGGGGCTTAAATATTGGCTACTCTATAGGTTTTTCTAAGTAATTTCAAGAGCAAACTACAACTAAAATGTGCAGCCATGATAACAGGAGTGGTAGACTACCCAGTCAGAGTGACAGCAGAAGACACAAGGGAGAATATGAACGTGAATGGCATCCGAAGACAAGGAAAGAGAAGACACATTTATAATAGAAGGAGAGGCACAGGGCACAGGAGTAGAAATGGCTTAATATACAGCTGTTGGGAACAAATTAGACAGATATTAAGTGCATAATTTCAGGCTGAAAGTGGAGTGTGGATGCTGTAAAAGTTACTGAATGTCATAGTGAAGGACTCAGATCAGATAATGGGGGAAATAGGAGTCCTAGAGCATGGTGGGGTGCTACAAGACTATCATCCCAGACCTCTCAAGGCTGAGGCAAAAGGACATGAGGTCAAGACCAACCTTAGTGAGAACTTAACTCTGAAACAAGAGCATGTTGTGAATAGGGAAGAAAGGATATGTGTAAACTGGCATTGGGAGCACAATAAGTCCTGGGGCAATGGGGGCATGCCACACAGGTTGTCAGACACTTGGACTTTTAATCTAACTTTGCCAGATATGTGTCCTCAGATATGTGAGATTAAGTTATTTGACCCTTTTTGGTCCTACAGAATTCTCTACAGTATAAGAACGGTGAATTTAGTTTTTGATATTTATGATAACTTTCAAACACCACAGGGGTATAAATTATGAGAAGGAAAAAATGAGGAGTTTGGAGGCAATGTATGATGTAGTAATAATTTTGGCAAAATTACATCTATTGGAGTATTTACAAAAAAAGTAATGTATGCAAAGGGATTTGCCAAGATGGAATGAAGAAATAGGAGAGATTACATTCCATTTGTGAGTCCAAGTTATGACTTGGGTTATTAGGAGAGTAGATGATTTTTGGAAGAAGAGCAAAAACCAAGGCAAGGTTCTCTTTAGGAGAGCAGGGAGATTATGTCGATATGCGGCATTGGGAGGTTAAGGTAGTGTGGGCTGCACATGGTGTGAAAAGTTGGCAGGGAGAGCTACAAGGCTGAGGCTTCAAAAGTTAAACCTGAGGAATTTATAATCTTACAAAAGTGATTCATGAACTACAGAGTGAACTATGAATTGAAAGATGCAGTGCCCATCTATTGATGCTCTAAACCCTTAGTGTGTGTGATGGCATTTAGATAGGGATCTAGGTTTAAATGAGTTTATAAGGTACACTAGATGACCAAATTGAAACTCACTCTCAAATTTTACATGTGAAATGGCTGTTTTGGTGTGGTAACTGTATGCATTAAGAGAGTGGTAGATATATGCCTTGAGATTCCAGAATGGACAATATGATTTCCAATGAGGAGGTGCTCAAGCATCTTTCTTGATGTAACTAGTATCACTTGGATTGTGCTCAAATTTTTCCACATTTCTCATGTTTTGTAATGCAATTTTCCATGCAAGGAGTACTTCAGGGGCAGGTATAGATAGAGTGATTGACATTGACTTTGAATGTCCTTGCAGGAAACCAGTTATATGGAAATTTAAGAAAAACTATAGAAGGGAACATCTATAGTGATTGACAGAGTTAAGGTCAAAAGAAAGAGACACTGAGAAGCTCAGGAACAAGTATTATGTAGCAAATTTCATACTGGTAAGAAGCTCCTTAAGACTCAAGATGTTTAAAGAGAGATGAAACATTCCATATGGCAGGAAAGCTTGTTGAAACACAAGAAGTAAACACCTCGATAATTTCAGGAAGTCCCTGAAACTGACCAGCTTCACTAAGCTCAATCCTCCCAAGTGTATATGAGCAGTAAGGGCACACTCAGTCAAGGCCAGTTACCAGGAAGAGGATCAGAGCAGACCAGCTGCTTAACAGAGGCAGAGACAAATGAACATTCTAGAAGAGGCAAGACCAGTGAGCTGCCTAGAAGAATCTCAGACCTCCTGAGCTATCTGACGGAGACACTATTCACCCTGTCAAGCTAGCCACAAATCATGCAGCGAACTAACTTTAGGTTCCAGCTTTTGTGGGCTGTCACCCATGTTGACATGGGCTTTGGCTGATGCAAAAGTCTTTGGGCTATTTTTGCCTCTGTGACCCCTTATCTACCCTCCTATAAGAAACCCCAGCAGAAGTCATTAGGTGGTAATAGAAAACTGGGACCAGGAAGGTAGCTGAACAGTTAAACTGCCTTCACATAAGTGTGAAGCCCAGTTCAGATCTCAGAAACCACAAAAATGCCAGAAAAAGACATGCACCACTTGAAAATGGAGACAGGGGATCCCTAGAGCCAACTGGATATGAAGAATGGCCAATGAGTGAGTATGGGTTTGCCTGAGAGACTCTGCCTCAAGGAATATGGTAGAAGAGTGATAAAAGTTGCACCTGCCATCAACCTGGGGCCTTCATGATGTTCATGCTGCCCACGACATATAGAGACATACATACACACTGATACATACTTCATATGCACATGTATGCAAGAAAAAATGGAAGAAACAAAAACTGCATACTATCAAGCTGAGAGAGTTCCACATGATACAAAGAGAAGCCGAGCAAATGAAAATGTCACACCAGCTACACTTCATACGTGTAGAGTTTCAGTGCACAGTGACAGAAATGTGTGTTCTTTGACCTAAATGATGCTTGAATTAGCTTCCGGGATCCATCCGATTCTCAAGGCACAAGGATGTGTACTTCCCATATAAGGCTCACCATGATCAGATCACCTCTCCTTCTTTAGACATTACTGTGTCATGTCCAAGTGACCAATATCTATGGCTAGAAATGATGTAGGTACTCCTATCTTGGGAGAAAATAAGTATTCTCAGTGCTTAACAGTTGCTTTTCCCCCTCAGCTTTTGACATCTTGCCTGGGCTTAGTAGACTCTACTGTTAGATAATGAAACTTTATTCCAGGATATATTGTGTACAAAAAGAAAGTCATTAATTTTGTCTGTCTTTTCATGTCTCTCTTCCATCTTCTTATCCCTACGTGGTATTTTCAGTTCATTTTCTAGCTGACATGTTTTCCATGTCAGTCACAGACATGGGGTTTCTTAGGGACTAGAAATGGGTAAGAAGTTTAACAAGTGACTATTTGACTGATCTTACTCAAAGAGGAGAGTCACTTGTCCTTTGGTAATAGTTGATCAGTGACAAGTGACAGGCTCTATTGTAGATGTCTTCTATCACACTGGGAGAGAACTCATGTGTTGAAAGAGCAGCTTCAGACGTGACATATATGGGCTGTCCCAGTGGCCGCACGAGGAGGTCTGTGGGATTGCTGTCAAGGATAGCAGAAGAGGGCTGTACATTTCACCCCTCCCCCAGCCTCATCCTATGTATGTGAGTGAAGTACAGGTCCAGTACAATAGAAAAATTATCTGCAGTGGGCAGGCATAGGGCATAAAAACCCTACTTCTATGTGCCAGTGATCATGTTTAACATCCCTGTCTTAGTGTTTTATTGCTGTGAAAAGAAACCAAGGCAACTCTCACAAAGGAAAACATTTCATTGGGGCTACTTTACAGGTTCACAAGTTCAGTCCATGGTCTTCATGGTGGGAAGCATAATGGCCCTCAGGCAGACATGGTGTGAAAGAGGTAACTTAGAGTTCTATATCCAGATCAGCAGGCAGCAGGAAAAGAAAGACACTGGGTCTGGATTGAATATTTGAAACCCCAAAGCTCATCCCCAGTGACACACCTCTTCCAACAAGTCCACACCTCCTAATCCCTCTCAAGTAGTGTTGCGCCCTAATGAGCAAACATTCAAATGTATGAGCCCTTGAAGGCTCATAGATGATTCCTATTCAAATCACCACAGTCCCCAACTTCAGCTGATCTTTTCCCAACAGATGAAGAACATTTTTAAAATGTAAATTATATTTACCATTTATAGAAGTTCTGTTTGTGAATACTCTGCCACTGAGCCCATAGCCTAAATGTTCAGGCTCTCGAAAACAGCTTTAGCCAGAATTCTAGGTAATTTTGTTTTCCTGACACATGTGTGTGTTAGCAGAAAAGGGAGGCTTTCTAGAGAAGGGTTCATGGAGGAAGACAGTGGGGTAGGAAATGGCCCAAGAAGACATACTAGAAACCAAAACATGCCATAATTATCAGAGAGACCAAACAACACTGGCCAAATAGAAAAGACTCCCCATTCCCTTTCAATAACCTATGCAGAAGACGGAGACCATAACTGCTGTTAAACTTCATGGCATCACATAAAGACACAAGCTCTTAATATCTTCAGAATTCAAATAATTTGCCTGTGGCTAATCCTTTAACTCTTACTGCTAGTGACTATAATTCCATGTGCCATGTGTCTCTGCAGAGTCTAAGTCTGTTCTGACAAGCCTCATGGTCCCCACCTGGTAATTGGTTCCTACAAGGTATCCAATAGGTGATGGTTGATCCCATAGACCTGTGTCAAGCTTTGTCACTGGTCTAAACTGGCTGTTTGTATGACTAAATCTTTAGCTTATCTGTTACTGGACAGGAAAAAAATACATCTTCTGGTTCCAGCATAGGTAGACATTTCTAGAGTGATTTCTTTACATTGCAATGATCTACAAAGTTAAAACATGAAGAGGCTAGAGAGATGACGCAGAGGTTAAAAGCATTGGTTGCTCTCCCAAAGGTCCTGAGGTCAATTTCCAGCACCTACATGGTGACTGATAACCGTCTATGAAGGGATCTGATGCCATCTTTTGGCATGCAGGTGTGCATGTATCTGAGCACTCATTTACATAAGACACAATGAACTTGTTTGAAACAAGAAATATACTTTAATGATATTAATAACAGTGTTCTCCCATAGTTCATTGGATGAGTTAAAGTTAGGTACAAACAGAAACTCCTGTCCTGATGTTCAGAACATTTATGTTCATAATTGTTAAAACCTAAACAAATGAGGTGTCTTTCAGGAGGTTACCGATAATCTCTTCAAACAGGAGGCTAAGCATTATATGCTATGTTAAAGACAAACAGGCTGTGTAGATGTGAAAGACAGCAGAAAACTTAAATAAAAATAAAACAAACTTATCAAAGAAGGCTTCATACTGTGATTGGTGAACTATGGGTCTCTGCCAGGGCTACACAGACTGTAAAGAGATGAGTTGTTACCAGACTTTAGTGGGTGGGAAAGATGAGTGTACCTCAAATGTGACTACACATCATTATATGCTTGTCCAGACACATAGACTGTACAGAATCAAGAGGGAACCATAGTCTTTAGGTGACACTGATTTGCCTGTATAGGTTCAGGGACTGTGACAAGTGTACCAGTCTGGTCCTGATGCTGACGGTGGAAAGGCTGTTCCACAGTATGGGCAGGGGATGGGGGAACTCACGGCACATTCTGATCACAATTTCCATGAACCTACAACTGCTCTAAAAATGAATTCTGTTTAAAAGAGTAGTCAGAGGTTTGTGTGAGCTCTCAAGAAGCAAATATTAATATCTGCAGGGTAATCCAAATTCCATCAGAAAAAAAAGCACAGCTCTTAAATCCACCTGTGGAATTTTTCTATTTCTAAATTCATGAGTCTTAATGTTCTGTAGATAATATACAACAAGAGTATCTGCTTAAACAACTGGAAAGGGACACTGAGTTATTTTGAAAACAAAGAAAGCCTCCACACCCTTCTTTCTTTGGGATCGCGGGCATATGCCTCACACATTCCAGACCTGAAGTGTTAAATAATCATCACCATCTGGATGAGACATCCGCATCCGCCCTTAAATAATCCAGGGGAGATTTCTCCAGACACCGAGATATGCTGGCTTATAGCAGCTAATGGAATTAGTTATTTCACTCCAAACTCCAAAACAACTTTAAAGCACACATTATCATTTCCACTTTATTAGAATTTCGCATGACGCAGGGTCAGGTTTCTATCATGCAAACCGCTCCCTGCTGAAGCATCAGTACAGAAAAAGATAATCAGTTAGTCAGAACTAGGGACGATGGCAAATCCTACAGGAGGGAAGAGGCACTGCAGGTCTGGAAGAAATCGAGAAATAGAGCAATATTTCTTATCAAGGAGCAGAAAGTTGTAGAAGGATAAGAAAAGCTGGATGTGGATGTTAAAAAGGTGATGGAGACCAAGATGGACCAAAAACTGGAGGCTATAACCAACTGTGGGTCAGTGATAGAACATAGGTGGTAGCAGGCCATAAGGTGGAGGAAGAATGTATGTGTGTGTGTGTGTGTGTGTGTGTGTGATATGTATGTGTATGTGTGTGTGATATGTATGTGTATGTGTGTGTGATATGTATGTATGTGTGTGTGTGATATGTGTGCATGTGTATGTGTGTGTATGTGTGCGTGATATGTATGTATGTGTGTGTGTGTATATGTGCGTATGTGTGTGTGGATATGTGTGTATGTGTGTGTGATATGTATGTATGTGTATGTGATATGTGTGCATGTGTATGTGTATGTATGTGTGCATGATATGTATGTATGTGTGTATGTGTGCGTATGTGTTTATGTGTGCGTGTGTGTGCATATGTGTGCGTATGTGTGCGTATGTATATGTGTATCCATCTACACCTACAGCTAAAGAAACTTTCACATCTATATCTGCATCCATCTGTGTATACCATTTATTTCTATACCTGCATTTATCTATCCACAAATAACATATACATTTAACATCTCAGTCCCAGCTTGAGGCTGGTCCTTGTTCTCATCATCCAATGAGTTATAAGAAGTGGTAGAACTGGAGCAGCAATCCTTGGAGCTTGCCTCAGGGGCCCTGAGCCTGAAATATTGGCTCTGTACTAATCATAGGGTCCTGGTCTCTTTTCAATACCAAGAACAGGCTCCTTTCACAGTGCATGTTACCATCACAAAGCGGGAACATGGAATTACCATGATTTTTGCTAAGTCTTGAAGAATCTAAAGCAAAGTAACTTTTCCTTTTCATTGCCTTTATTTCTGTCCCTTTCACTTGATAGTGTAGACATTGTAGTAGGCTTCTGCCCCCATCCTCCTTCATTGACTGAAGTTGCCTAGTGTTGTTGACGTTCTTAAGCCCAGCTACCAGACAGATTCAACAACTGTATAACTGAAAACAAAGTCCTGGGTCCCTATCATGGGTTGAATGAGAATTTTCCCCAAGTCTTATATGTTTAAATGTTGCTTGAGTATGGCTGTCAGGAGGTGTGGCCATATTGGAGAAAGGTACATCATTGGGAGATTGAGGGTTCAAAATCACACCCCATTTCAGGTTAGTCCTCTGTCTCTCAGTCTCTCTCTGTCTCTCTCCCACTCTATTCTTAGTGATCTTTCTCTGTCTCTCTGTCTCTGTTTCTTTTTTTTTATTATTTTATTTTTTTATTTACATTGCAAATGATTTCCCCTTTTCTGGGTCCCCACTCCCCGCAAGTCCCATAAGCCCTCTTCTGTCCCCCTATTCTTCCATCCACCCCTTCCCACTTCCCTGTTCTGGAATTCCACTATACTCTTGCACTGAGTCTTTCCAGAACCTCCATTCTTTTTGGACATCATTTAATTTGTGGATTATGTCCTGGGTATTCAAAGTTTCTAGGCTAATATCCACTTATCAGTGAGTACATACCATGATTGATCTTTTGAGACTGGGTTACCTCACTTAGTATGATGTTCTCCAGCTCCATCCATTTGTCTAAGAATTTCATGAATTCATTGTTTCTAATGGCTGAATAGTATACTCCATTGTGTAAATATACCACATTTTTTGTATCTATTCCTCCGTTGAAGGACACCTAGGTTCTTTCCAGCTTCTGGCTACTACAAATAGGGCTGCTATGAACATAGTGGAGCATGTGTCCTTATTGCATGCTGAAGAATTATCTAGATATATGCCCAGTAGTGGTATAACAGGGTCCTCAGGAAGTGACATTCCCAGTTTTCTGAGGAACCGCCAGACTGATTTCCAGAGTGGTTGCACCATCTTGCAATCCCACCAGCAGTGGAGGAGTGTTTCTGTCTCTGTTTCTTTCTCTGCCTCTTTCTGTGTGTCTCTCTTTCCCACTCTATTCCTATTTAGCACTCTCTCTGTCTCTGTGTGTGTCTCTGTGTGTCTCGGTCTCTGTCCCTCCATCCCTCCCTCATGCTCATGGATTAAGATGTTACCTCTCAGCTACTGTTCCAGTGCCACCTCCCACGATAGTGCCGGACTCACCCTCTGAAACTGTAAGCTAACAAATATGCACTTTGTTTTATAATGTTGGCTTGGTTTATGGTGTGTTTTGTGGGTAATAGAAAAGTAACCAAGAGCATCCTACTTCAGAAACCCACCCCAAATCAAGCAGGTAGGGAGCTCCCTTGTGATACCATTTGTAGTGTCCCCCAGGCGACTGCAATGCATAGTCTAGTGTCATAGCTCCTGAGGGAAACCATCCTATGCTCTGAGCTGCCTTGATGAAAGGAGGAGGTGGGATTTCTGCTTGAACGGGATTTCATATATGAGCAGCTACCTTTCCTCTGAGATCATTTTTCCAGCAGCACAATTATTTTTAGTATGTTCTTGGGGACCCTGACATCTTGACCATAGCATGAAGACCAGCATATCATAGTATCAAAGCACAACAGAGATCTGGATTCAAACAGATTGGGTCCATTTCCTTTATGCCTTATTTTTAAAGATGGATTTCTTGCCTTCCTCTCTAAGAGAAGCATCTAGAAATAAACACGTTCAGGTCACCTAATGGCAATGCCAATCACTCCATTCTAAATTATTTACATACACACACACACATTCTTCTTCCTATGAAGAAAATTAAAATGTCTGATATTCATAAGAATAGCTTTCAAATAGTGAGACACTAAAAATATTTCATTTTACAAAAGGTCATGTCTATACTGGGGGAGTAACTACCAGTGTTGAAAGGCTGAAAGATCCTGAGAAGTGTTCTCACTCCAGTGACATAAACTCTGAAATAATTTCCATCTCCTAGAAACGTGATCTTGTCAAGGATAAAAGTCATTAGTTCTTGGAGGTAGGTGTTTCCAAGGACAGCCATATGACTATAATATTTGCAAACTTAGTAAAAGTAGAAGAGTGAATCCAATTATCTTGTGGAACAAGCTGTGGATGTTTCCTTAGGCATGAGCAAGTTTCTCTTCTTGGGCATCCTGCCAGTCATGGCTGGAGACCAATGTCTGTGATGATGTGTAACTTACTTCAGTACTTTCCATGTGCAGCATGGTTTAGCGTTTTCCTGAAAACTGCATAAGGCATTTAACTGAGTTTTCCAAAAATCTCCATTTTCATTTTTATACCAGTGTATAACTATATTCATCACTGAAAAAAATTGAAGTTTTATCTTGTACCTAAAGCTTTTAAAAGTTAAATTATTAAATTGATTTGACAGGTTTATAAAACTCCAGCAGGGTTTCTTCATGAATAATTTTCATATATTTTTCCATGTTCTTCACTCTTAAATATAACATCCCCACCAGATACTCATATCATGAGCTTAGAAGAAACCACTTTGTCCTAACAAAAAAAATGTAAGGTTGGACAGATTGAAATGCCAGCAGCCCTTCCTTAGTCTCCAAGACCCATGAGGACACAGGGAAAACCACAGGCCCCCAAGATGGGGCTGTAAGGGAGCCATGGCTCACTGGGACAGAGACCATACTCAGAATCAATACCTAGGAACACAAGAGCTTTAATTGTCAAATTTCCAGAAGCTCAGTTCAGGCAACTGTTGAGGGCAGAAAACTTCCAGAGGGCCTGGCTCCTGGGGACCCACCCAAGTCTGCTGGGTTCACTGCTTCTAGTTTAAGCAAGTTCCCACAGCAAATAGCAACACAAATGCCTTTGTGTTTCTCTCTCTCTCTCTCTCTCTCTCTCTCTCTCTCTCTCTCTCTCTCTCTCTCTCTGTGTGTGTGTGTGTGTGTGTGTGTGCATGTGTGTATGAGAGAGACAGAGAGATAGGGAGAGACAGAGAGACACACACATATACAGAGAGAGAGAGAGAGAGAGGACACCCTTCTGAAATATACTTGAGCACTTTAGTCTCACCAGTATCCCCTTTTCAGAGGCAGATTAGCTAGAACTCTCCCTGCTGAGGTCAGATAACCATTTTAGTGGGAAGGGAAATATTCAACTGCAGGAGCTACAATCCCTCTGTGTACAGGTATAGAAATGCCAAACTCCAGTCCATTCTAACCACATTGCCCCATCCAAGAGAGAAAAAGAAACTGCAAACCATGTGTGAGATCCACAGGCTCACTAAACACTGGAACTTAACAACAGCCACTTAAAACTGGAACTTAACAGGGCAGCCACACCCTTTCCTTACTCACGTGCCTGGTGCTCACATTGCTGGCGGTTGGCTGTCAGATGCCTCGTCAGATGCCTCTCTAACCTGGTGCATCTAGCTGGGTACAAAATTCATTACAATGCAGCCTAAAAGACAAAAACAAATCAAGCCATCATTTGAAGAGAAAGAGCAAACACTGAGAAGAGATGTTGGGATTTTTCAGACCAGAAATTTGAAAATGACTAATACACTGGGAGTCTTCAGGAACAAGGCAGACAGCAAGCCAAGATGGGTAGTGGACAGGCAGAAAAAGCTAAAGGAAAGTACTAAAGACAAGTACTATTACAAGATGAATGTTGTATTTGATGGGCAATATTGGGCTCCCCAATGCTGATGACTCTTTGAGAAAAAATATAGAGATGAATTTGTCAGTTTTTGTCAACTCCGTATAAACTAGAGTCACCCAGGAAGAGGGAAACTCTGCTGAGGATTGCCCCTGTAAGTGTGTGCATTCTGAGAAATGCTTTTTGCTTGTCTTTCCAAATCCCTTTCATCACCAGGCACCCAGGGACACAGGGAGTCCTCAGAACATTTTTTCCTATGTTTATACTCACCCTGCTTGCATGGTGTATATCTAACTTATTCAAAATTAGCCTACTTCTAAGAAAAACATTGTAACCATCCTAGGGTATTTTGGATTTCTGATGTAATTAACCTCTACTGGCACAGCTGAATGGACAGTCTCAATTGGACCACATCCCCTAGATTTTCCATGAGACCCAGTCATGCCCAGGACTAATGTATGTGAGATAGATGTGGTGAATAAAGTCTATATACTGAAAGCAACAAATATCTGAAAGCAAAATCCTCCTGCCCTCCTGCACAAGATATTGTTGCCTGTGCCCTGGACAGCTCTCTTCCTGACCCTATCTACCCTTGGGGGTTTGGTGGCCAGTTAGCACAGAGTCAACAACACAGACTCTGGGAACAGGTGAGAAATGCTGCAGCAAACTCATCTGAGTGCTGCTGCAAGCTCCTTTAATACCCTCTATCCATGCTCCCATTGGTTCCAAGAGAGTATATCTTCTAAATAGCAGTTTCTGATTGGCTATCACTGTTTGCATCAGCAATCCCAGCTCTCTCCAGCAGTCTTCAATTAGGTCCTTCTGCAGGAGATGCTTTTGCAGCTACATGGCCCCCAGTATTTACATAGAGACAGCCCTGCCATTCCTGCTATAAGATATAACATGTATGTATAAGATATAATATGTGGGTATAAAATATAATGTGGGTATGCAATATATGGGTATAAGATATAGCATGTAGGTATAAAATATAACATGTGAGTATAAGATATAGTATATGAGTATACAGACCATAAGATATTTAACAAGAAGGAAGGCCCAAATGAGTATCATTTAGAAGGGGGAACAAAAAAATTACCAGAGGCAGAGGGAGGAGGGACGTGGGTGGGAGAGGGGAGGGGGAAGGTAAAAGGGGCAGGATCAGATATAGGGACTGGAGAGAAGCCCAGGGGATCATGAGGATGAATGGTAATATGCAGCTGCTGTGGGGTCAGCAGGGGAGCCTTCTAGAATGTCCCAGAGACCTGGGATGTAAGAGTTTTCCAGGACTCAAAAGGGGATGGATGACCTTAGGTGAAATGTCCAACAGCTTGAGATGGAACTTGAAGAGACTACCTCCAGCAGATAGATAGTGGAGGGATCGGGCCACCTACCTACCTTTAAATTTTTTGATCCAGAATTGCTCCTGTTTAAAGGAATGCAGGGACAGAAAATGAAGCAGAGCCTAAAGGAAAGGCCATCTAGTGACCTGCCCAACTTGGGATCCATCCCATACATAGGCACCAAACCCTGCCGCTATTACTGATGCCATGTTGTCCTTGCAGACAAGAGCCCAGCATAGCTGTCCTCTGCGAGGCTCTACCAGCAGTTGACTGAGACAGATGAGGATTCTTACAGCCAGCCATTGGACTGAGGTTGGGAATCGATTGCTATGGAAGAACTGGAGGAAGGATTAAAGGAACTGAAGGGGATTGCAACCCCATAGGAAGACCAACAGTGTCAACTAACCCAGACACCTGGGAACTCCCAGACACTAAGCCACCAAACAAAGAGCATACATGGGCTGGGCTGGTGGCCCTTGGCACATATGTAACAGAGGACTGCCTTGTCTGGCCTCCATGAAAGAGGATGTACCTAATCCTGTAGAAACTTGATGCACCAGGGAAAGGGATAGGGGATGGGTATGATGAGGTGAGGTGGGGGTGAGGGTAACACCCTCTAAGAGACAAAGGGGATGGGAGATGGGGTGAAGAACTCTGGGAGGGGGGATTGGGAGGAGGACAACACTTGGAATGTAAATAAATAAAATCATTTTTAAAAAATATATACAACGCAGATATAGAAGAATAATATCTCATTGTGGTTTTGTGCTCTGTTCTGAATCAGTAAGTTTAGAAGGACAGTGTTCTCCCTTCTGAGGCTCCTGTAGAAGATTAAGTCAAACGTTCTCCATCCCTTTTTGTTACTGTATTTGCTGGCCTTGTTCATCATATAAAGAGAATGGCCCTTGTTCATGATTACTACGTCTTCTTAAGTGAGGCTCTCTTAGACTAGAGCATTCTCTTTTAGATTACACTACTATTAGATTAGAACAGAGAGACTAAAACTCCTCTGAATAAATCAAACCGACTCTTGAGTAAAGGGCCCCAAGAGCTGGCCTTTCTTCTTTGATTGCAGCATCATCATAAGATTGACCTGGGAGCCTGTCTGGGGACATTTTCTTGATTAGTGATTAATGTGGGAGGACTCAGTTTACCACAGGAAGTGCCATCTCTGGGCAAGTAGTTCCAGGTTGTACAAGAAAACAGGCTGAGCGAGCTATGGGGAGCAAGTTAGTAGCAGCACCCCTTCATGGTCCCTGCTGTAGCTCCTGAGTTGATCTGCTGCCCTGACTCCTCCCAGCGAAGGACTGTGACATGGAACTGGAGGCCAAATGAACCCCTTCCTCTCCGGGTTGGTTTTGGTTGGTGTTTTATCACAGTAATAGAAAACAAAGCCTGGAGAGACAGAATAGATTCTCCTGGATCTGTGGAGCCACCACTAACCATGGATTCTACATATAATAGAAATACTAGGAGAAAAGAAAGGAAAGAAAGAGTTGATACAAAAATAACTGATAACGGCTGCAACTTAATACAAGAACCCAAATTATAGGTCCAAGAAGGTTGGAGAACAATTAATTAATTACTAACAAAGAAACAAAAAATACACCTAGGCATATCATAACCCAACCACAGAAAGTCAAAGGTACAATCTGAAAAAAAAAAAAAAAAAAAAAAAAAAAGATGAGAAATGATATCCAACTTCTTGGCAACTGTTAGAGCCAAAAGGGAAGAGTCAGTGTTTGAAGTGTTGGGGAAACACAGCCACCCACAGGATGGTAATCTGCAATCCTGAACCTGTGAAATTCCCTTTCAGATGTAGAGGAGAAACAACAACCTCTCAGATAAAGATTGAGAAATCTATTGTTGGCATTTCGTCTAGGCTCCACCCCACAGCTACCTGGCAACAGCCAGGTATGCTTATGCCTGACTCACTAGAAAAGGGGTTGCTTGCCCCCTCCTCGCTGAGATACCCCCTTCTCCCTTGCTCTCTTGCTCCTGCTTCCCCTCTCATCCCATGCCCCTCCCCCTCTCCACATGCTCTTGGCCGGCCTCTCCTCCTCTATTCTGTCTTTCTCTGTCTCTACTCTCTCAACTCCCCTCCCCATGCCCTGAATAAACTCTATTCTATGTTATACCATCCTGTGGCTGGTCCCTCAGGAGAAAGGATGCCTCAGCATGGGCTCGCTGAGACGCCCCCTTCCCCCACACCTGACTATATATCCACCAAACATATTCCATCTACTCTTATCTTTTTATAAAACACTACATCTATTGCCAGTAGGCTTACCCAGTAAGAAATCCTAAGAGATGAGAGAAATGAAGCAATGCAGGCTGGAGGCTCTATCTATACAAAGGAAGGGCAGTCAGGAAGCAAGAAGTAGGTTGTTGCTAAGCTCCGGGACATTGGATCTGAACCCAGGGTCTCAAACATGCTGGGCAAGAGTTCATCTCCCACCTTCCTTTTATGCAAAGCATCAATAAGTTGCCCATTCACCCCTGCCTCAGCCTCAACAAGAGTTAGATTGTCCTGGTTTGCTTGTGATTAAACATTGACCAAAAACAACTTGGGAGAGTTTTCAAAGGATTTATTTAGCTTTTACTTCCAGTCATACCACCAGGTCTGGTTCTTTGTCCCATACTTGAGCTGGCAGACCACAAATTGTTCAAAGCAACAATAGCAAGAAGGTACCCAGTTATTTTCCTAATGTGTTTTGGGCTGCCTCACAGATCACCGAGGACTAGGGGTTACAGTGACACAGTGATGTAGTAACTTCTCAGCTCAGTGCTGGGAAGCCTGTGGTCAGGGTGCTGGCATCTGGGAAGGATCTTCTTCTGTATCCTCTGAAGAGAGTGAGCGCTTTGTCCTCACATGCTGGGAGGCAGAGAACAAGACAAGAAAGTCTTCTGCCTTCATTGATATGCCCTTTAATGACAGTCACAAGCCTATTGATGAGGGAGGGAGGGAGGGAGGGAGAGAGGGAGGGAGGGGGGAAGGGAGGGAGGGAGGGAGGGAGGGAGGGAGGGAGGGAGGGAGGGAGGGAGGGAGGGAGGGAGGGAGGGAGGGAGGGAGGAATGAGCAGGTAGGAAGGCTTTGGGGAGTATAAGCTCCACTGGTGGTCGAGTAACAGATACATCTCATTATGAGTTAATCTAGACATAAATGATTACTATGGCTGCAAGGAGGTATCGGGATAGATTTATAACAATCAACAGAGGATCTAAATAATGGGAAGGCATGTGTGTTGGGGGTATATGAAAAAAATCTCCATACATGTCCTTCCATTTTACTGTGGACATAAAACTTCTAAAATAAAGCTATAGATGATTAATAGGTAATAGACAGACAGACAGACAGATCAATAGAATACTTAGTGGAGCTTACCAATGGCAGCCTTCATCTTGCAAATATTTTTATTAAATTCAAACCACATATTATAATGTATCATTCCAGCCAAACTATGGAGAAGAGGCTCAAAGAGAGCCGTGGGTGTGTTTGTTACATGGGGCTATGTGATGGGGTAGTTTGACATAAACTGACTGGTTTGTGTTTTAAGCAAGTGATCCTAGCCACACCTAATAAGAAGGTCCATGTACAACACTTTCTCTTAACATCCAACTTCTGTTCAACTATATATTTTCTGGACATGAGGATCCATGAGGAACTTTGTCCAAGTCTAAGAAAAGCTTTATACGAAGTTGTGAGGACAAGGAACCAAGTGAAACAAGCCTGAGGCCCAGAGACCAGGTTAGCAGCCTCCACATTTCTTGGCTCCTTCAGGGAGAGCTCAATGCCTGGGAATTGCATGTTCGCGGCAGAAGTTAAGAAGGGCTTTCCTGGCCCTTAACCCCAGCCACTATTAGATGGCCATGAGCTTCAGGAATCTTACTGTAGCCCTGGTGGTGTGTCGATGCTCAGTGACATGTGTTCCAGGTGACAGGAGGCAGGCAGGGCCTGGGAATTTGCTCCTGTTTCCAGAGCCACTAAGGATGCAGCCTGAAAAGACAGCCAAGCCTTCATGAAAGCTGAGAGGACAAACACACTGGGAATAATCTCCTCTTGGATCCCATGTATCTATGGAGAATTATCCCACCGAGCCAGCCCTGCTGAACACGGTCCAGGAGAGCTTTATCCAGAGGAGATGATGGCATTCTTTTCTATTTGCCTCTGTGCTCTGAGAGAGATGGTTAGAACGCCATGTCCTTCTTCGTCATGTTAGAGAAAGTTTGCCAAATCAAACGGGATCCACTCTTGTTTGCTAAACCAGAAGCCTGATGCTAGAGAGTAGGAACTCCATTCAGCCGGACTCTGGCTTATTGCTCCTGGATTTAGATGTCTGTGAGACAAACAACACCCCACCAGCTCTCAAGGTCCCTGGTCTCAGAGAGGGCGTGGGGAAAGAAATGGGGGTATTGTAGTGTTTTCTTTGTTTGCTGTTTCACACATTTACTTATTTTCTCTGTGTGCCCGAGTGTGGGTATGGAGGAAGGGGGAGCCACGATGCATTACTGTGACTTGGAAGCGAGATCACTGAATTAGAATAAGAGATTCCTCTTCCCCCTTGGACTGACAGCCTAGAAACTCCATGGGGTCTGCAATGTTCATATTTTACATACCCTACTGACACCTTAATGCTGGCCATCTGACTTAGAGAAGTTGCTATAGGTATTGTGGGTCTCTATAGAGTGAGTCTTAAACCTACAGCTACCACTCTGGGACAACCTTTACAACTGCCAGAACCCTTTTTCTGGAGACAGGTTTTATGATCTTGTTTCCCCATGGAACACAGAATTAAAAAAAAAAAACACCCAATCTTAGCTTTTGAGTTACGTGGTCTGTGTTTCCATCAAGGAAGAAAGAGTGTCAGGCACTAATGAGGGCTACCTATGGACCATAAAAAGAAAACCTTGTGGATCAAATGAGTGATCTTTACTTTTGGCCTGTGTTTTAGTGGAGACTTTGAAAAGGGTGATCCCATTTTATTCTATGCATGGGAAAACCTTATACTTGATTTTTCTCTTCACTGTGACAAAATGTCTCACAGAAGTAACTTGGAAGAATATATTTTGGATTTTGTCTTAACTCCTAGCAGAATTCATAGCCTAGGAATGTGCAGTGAAGGCTCCACACATCTTTTTTTTAAAAAAATATTTATTTGTTATTATATGTAAGTACACTGTAGCTGTCTTCAGACACACCAGAAGAGGGTAGAGGGTGTCAGACCTTATTACAGATGGTTGTGAGTCACCATGTTATTGCTGAGATTTGAACTCAGGACCTTCAGAAGAGCAGTCAGTGCTCTTAACAGCTGAGCATCTCTCCAGCCCAGCTCCACACATCTTGGAGAATCAAAATGCAGAGAGCTTGGGCCAGAAGCAGAAGGTATAATCCTTAAAGACCCATCCCAGTGATTCCCCTCCTCCTGCATGCTTCATGCTTCAAAGGTTCTAAAACCAACCCAAACAATGTCACCATTCAGAGACCAGGTGGTCAAGCATGTGAGATCCTTAGGGACATTTCTCATTCAAACTACAGCCTTCCATCCTCCCAGTGGGCTCATGGCTATCTTTCATTCAGACTGATTTCTAATGTCTCCATCATCTTAACAGCCAACATCATCCAAAAGTCCAATGGTTCTTCTGATACTAAGGCAGACTCTGAGCTGTAAGACCTTCAAAACTCCCAAACAACTTACATGCTCCCAATATCCAATGGCAGAGGAAAATAGTTGCATTTCAAAAGGAAGGACAGGGAGGATAACAAGGAAAAATTGAACCAAACTATCACAACAAACTATACTGGGAAAACATTAAACCCTACAATTCCATGTTGAATATCAGAGTTCATGATGAAGTCATCCAAACCCTGGTAAGTTCACTCCTGGTAAGTCTCTATGGTTCAGGTTTGTGAAGCACATCGGACCTCTCTGTTTGGCCAGCTCTAATGGGTTCTTGGAGCTTGGTGAAATGTGCCAAGCTTCTGTTATCATCCATAGCCTGATGTGTCCACTGCAACTCAAACATCACCTTGACCACTTCACATCCAGCCCACAGATGCAGCCCTATATGGCCTTGGAATCAGGGTTGTGTTGGCTTCAAGAACGGTGGTGTTAGTTAGAACCCAACAGTTATTCTATCCAATTCTGGACTTTTCTCTGTGGGGAAAGCTTTGATTACTATTTCAATCTCCTTCTTGTAATGGGTCTGTGTAAGTGGTTGATGCCTTCCTAATTTAATTTTGATAAGCTATATGTATCTGGGAATTTGTGCATTTGTTCTAGAATTTCCAGTTTTTTAGACTAAAGGTTTTCAAGAGAATCTTTCAGGCGATTTCATTGGAACCTGAAGTAATGCTCCATTTCTCATTTCTAATTGTATTAATTTGGATTTTCCCATTCTTCTCCCTTAGCTAGGTTTGCTAGAAGTTTGTCAGTATTATTTATCTTTCCCAAACCCCAACTTTAGTTGATTGAGTGCATGTTTTGTCCTTTTAATCTCCCTTTCATTACTTTCTTTCTTCATCTGTATTTATTTTCTACTGGCCAGTACTTTTGAGCTGCCATGTTCTTGTTTGAGTAAGACCCAGAGCTGCATCATTTAGCATTTTATTTGAAATAACTTTGAGTTTTTAATGTAAATGATTATAGCTATCTAGATTATTTATCTCTATTATTTATTATCACAGATAATAAATAATATATAATTTTATATATTACATATAATATTATATATTATTTATCTCTATTATTTATTATCACAGATAATAAATAATATATAATAATATGTAATCTATATAAATATAGATTATTTTTATTATAATATAGTATGTGTTATATTATATAATAAATATGTTATATTTTATTATAATATATTATATTGATTATGGATGGTTGTACTCTTACTTTATTTGATTTTTCTGATTTTAAAATTTCTCTCCTGGTTTATTCAAGAACCAATTCATGATTCAAGATTGGGTTTTTCACTTGTTATTGATCTCTAGTGTTCTTCTAATATGATCAAAAGAAAGAAAGAAAGAAAGAGAAAGAAAGAAAGAAAGAAAGAAAGAAAGAAAGAAAGAAAGAAAGAAAGAAAGAAAGAAAGAAAGAAAGAAAGAAATTTTTCTAGTTCTTCTACATTTGTATGATCTAGTTTGGAGTATTTTAAAGAAAATTCCATGGGTTTTGGGATGAATGAGTATTTGATATCTGTCTGGATGAGACATTCTGTTAGCTTCATTATACATTAATTTTTGTAATAGTGCATATTCTGTGCTAGATATTGCTTTATTGCTTAAGCCATTTACTTAATCCCCACCAGTGTTATAAATCACCGTCATCATCCTCATCCTTTATCTTAAGGACACTGGAAGCAGAGAGAAATTAAGTAACCTGTACAAGGCCAAAGATCTGGCTGTGGGGGAATGGGCAGTTGAGTTGCACATTCCATTTTGTATTTGAGACCAGGAAGTTCTCGGATTTATCAGGAGATCACCTCCCCTCTGCTACATTCCTGAGTGTTTCCTTTACGTTTCTACCATGCCACTCTTTTCCTTACATCATTAGATAGTTATATGCAGAGTTTCTCTCTTCTAGCATCCTAGCTTGCTTATTGCACAGACCTATGCAGAATAAATGTCAGGGTATTTGTGGGAATGAGAGAATGGATAAACTAAGGAACATCACCACAAGGCTCATCACCATTGGCAATTTAAGTGAATTTGGAATCACCAAAGAGACACACCTCTAGATATATCTGTGATGACATTTCTGAAGAGGTTTCACAGAGGAGGGAAGACCCACCCTGAACGTAAGTGGTGCCATCCCATTGGCTGTTAGACTTCATTGAATAAAACTGGAAAGAGGCGACTTTGAGCTGAGACCCAACATCCATCTGCTTCCTGCCAGGACACACAGTGTGACCATCTTCCTCAGGCTCCTGCACCACAACTCAAGCTGCTCTTGCTACCACAGTGATGGACTGTGCCACAAACTATGAACTGAAATAACTCCGCTTCCTCATAGCCTTAGTCGGAGGCCAGATGAGTATCTCTCTGGCATGCCGCTAGTTCATGGGCCCCAGAAGGAGATGACCTTCCTTCCTGTGAGCTGGAACCATCAGGTTAACCTTTGAACTATACCTCTTTCCTTTCAGATAATATTCCTATTACTCAAGCTTCTCGATAGCTCAAGACTAGAAAGGGGGGTGCAGAGTATACAAGTCCCTATAAGTCATATTGCTGTCACATTGGTTCTCTCAGATTTGAGAGGCAGCCATTGCCTTTTTGGTTAGGCTGGCTCCATTAACCAGGATCTTCTACAGTACTGCATAGACTCCCCAACTGGCATAGCAGAAACCACCAGTCATATTCTTTTTATATGGGCGAGCATGGCCAGTGTGCTTCATTTTATGACATTTGAGCTCTTTAGTTGTTAGTGATTTGGGAGTAGTCACTAATCTGAAGGAAATCATGAATATACTACCCCCAAAAAATGGACAGGCCAAACGATTCAGGAGCTTTTATATAGATTTCAGGGCCTTAGGTATCTATAGAAGACCTCTCTCCCTTCCAAAAGCCCTTGACATTGATAGTGCCATCTATATGGGAAGGATGGAGGCCTCTGTTCTGCAGGAACAGATGCACTGTCCAGGCTAGAAGGAGTGTCGTGTGGGACATTTCTGGCCACTGCAGAGTATGTTGCTGCATTCTATAAGGTACATCTGAGTTTGCAGCTGAATGTTTCATCTTGATCACTACAGTCCTTCAGCTGATTCAAAGCTTTCCCCCCTCTGAGGAGGCACTGTTCTGCAACCCTTGAGAAACAATGACGTTACGCACAGTCAGCCCACGTTTCCAGTGGCATCTGCAAATCGAGTAGCAGGACACCAGTTCAACATCTGACACCAGAATGCTTGTCCATATGAACAGCATGAGCAAACCTATCGGAGACACTGAGAATAAACCCCGTGCTTTCTTTTCATTTTGCTTAATACTGAAGGGGTCAGGGGGAGAAGCCCTGGATGCTTTTGGAAACTGTGCTTATAATTTTGAAGCCAAGCTGTGCGGGTACCCATTGGAGACAACTGTTCTCTCATGGTCGGCGTTGAGTAAACAATCAGGGCTCTGTGTGATATGGCTTCTCAACCAGATTCTAGCATTGACATGCAGACTCGCCATGGTTACTTGCCCTCTAAGCCAGCCGCTCCTTTTCCTTCTCCTTGGCTCCAGGCCTGCTTGCTTGGCAGGCCTCCTTCTCATTTGAACTTTTGACCTCTTTTAATCTCCACCAAATCTTGTCTGAAAGAACCTTTCTTGAACACCTTTTGTTGCTCTGCGTTTCTTTGCCCTGGGAGAAGGAGCCAAGGGAACTGGGTACTGAAAAGCACTCAGTGATCTGCCTTCCTCCTCCAAGGCCCACAATGACAGGCTGTTTTGTGTATGGTATTTCTCTCATTTTTTTTTATTTTAAATTAGGGAAGCACAAGATGCAAGCTGTTTGCTGAAAACAAAATGTTTGCTGTCCAAAGACCACACACACACACACACACACACACACACACACACACTTGCAGAGGTCCACAGGGCTCCCTTCTCATCCAGGGCCAGAGCCCTTCCTCTCTTATTTCTTCAGGGAAAAGTTCTGTTGAAATGCAACTCAGATCAAAAGCCAAGCTAAGGCAGCTTCATCCCCCAGTGACTTCCTACTTCAGTCAAAACTCAGACAGCTCCTGCAGGACCTCAGCAAGTCACAAGAGCAAGTTTCCATTTCAAAGAATAGCTAATATTCCATCCCCTCCTCTCATTTCAAAGTTAAACAATCTACTTCCCATATCAAAGATTTGCCATTTACTCCGAACCTCATAATCGCTGCTGATGTCCCTTCCATCCTGTCCATCAGCCTGAACTCTTAGCCACTCTGTTCTGTCTTGTTTTCCCCTCTTCCTGGGTCTGTGGCTAACCACTGCCACCTTTTCCTAATCTTGCCACATACACAGGCAAGATCACAGCTTCCAGACCTACCAACTACCTGGTATCCCGGTCCGTCTAGAACCTCTTTTAGGGCCCATAATTCAATCCTGAGACTTCTCCTCCACTCTCCATGGAACTTTCTAGACCTTCTATCTTGTGTGTTTCCCTTCGCTACTCTTGATTACAGCTTTCTTGTCTCTCTGTCTTTCCCCCTCCAGGTGAATGCAAAGGGTGGCTTCCTGGTGTCAGCTACTCCTTTTGCTTAATTCAGCTTCTCTCATAGCTGATGGATACTCAGACACCATCATTCAGTCTTGGAAGGGAAAAGAACTCCCTCTTTTTCAAGCCGGTTCCCAAGTTGTGTGAGTTGTGGTTCAGTGGTCCCAGCTGGAGGAGGACAGGGCTTCATGCTCTCCCACCATCTCAGCTGTTCACTCTTTGCCAACTCCTGTTCTGCTCTCAAATATGCTGAAGCTGTTACAAAACAGAAAACCTCCAAACACTCACTTGTTCCATATGTCACTCTAACTGCATCCAACGTCTACTAATCCTTAGCCATCCCTCCTGGAATTGTTTGCCTGGACAACTTTTGACCCATCACCTACCTCCCTTCCCTTTAGCGTTCTCTTGCTTTCAACCAGCTTCAGCATACTATTTGGGGGGGGGGGAGGGGACAGTCTCTTCTCTCATCTCCTTTTCTGTCTCTGTCTCTCCCTTTCTCTGGTGTGTGTGTGTGTGTGTGTGTGTGTGTGTGTGTGTGCTGGCAATCAAACCCAGGACCTAGAACATTCCTGGAAAGTGCTCACAAAGCCACAATCACATACAACAGGATTTTCCTAAGAAAATCATCACTGAACACTCAGATGTTTCTTTCCCCTTGTCTTCTCTGTTACAAATGCCCGACTGTTCATAGAACTCGTCTGGCTCTTGCGCTGTCTGGCTTTCCCTCTTCCCATGCCTGTTACTTTCTTATTGGCGTCTCTCCTCAAGCCTCACACCTTTTCGGTTAAGTTTATCAAGTGTCTGTAGAACATGGGAACCCCTACAGCTCCAATGTAACAGGATGGCAGAGAAGTTGAGATTCTCTTATTATCTGGGGCTTTTCCCCACAAGCTTCAAACCAAAGGATGCCAGGCAGACACCAAGGCTGTCATTCAGCTGTTGCTGAAATTAAAAGATATTGATACTGAGCTGGGGCTATGATTATTACAATTTGTTCATATGGGGCTTGGTCTCAGGGTGTCACACATACTAGGCAAGTGCTTTACCACTGAGATGTGCCCCAATTACCTCGCAGTGTGCCAACACTAACCTCCCTAAGCCTTCTCATCCCACTGCCCTGGCCTCTTCTCTACAGCCATCTCGATTTTCTAATGATCCATTAACTAGAGGACCAAATCCTGATTTACTAATACCCTTGCAGAAGCCTTCTTCAGCGCTGAGTCTGAGTCCACACATGCTTCTCAGCAGTGGCCCACAAGTATACTGAGGATCAATTCCATCAATGGGTGCCCCAGCATTTCAAAAGGCAGCTGCCATGGTGATGCTGTAGCTGACTGAACTACAGTTTGTTGTTGTTGTTGTTGTTGCTGCTGCTGTTGTTTTTCATTTCTTTGCACAGGCTATCTCTTTGACCATCACACAAAGAATTCATGGAAAGAGACTATCTATATAAATGAGGGATAGTGGATGGGGACTTGCTATCAAGAAGTTAAGGAGGCTCTGCAGAGACTTTTGCAGATATCTCTAATATATTCAGAGGCAAAGAGTCTCTGAACAGATACTTGTAAACGCCAGAAGTTTTTAGCCTTAGTACATTGGTATTTAGCAAGAGAGGCCTGGGGAGCACTTGACATTTAGGAGGGATTTATGGGCATACCCTGAAGTTTGACAGTGTTCTTAAAAATAGATACTACTTTCTGTTGCCAAACTGGAAAAATAAAATCAGAGAATCTGGCTAGCACCGCCTTCAGTCATTGAACAAGGAAGAGAAAGCTTGTCTGGGGTGGAACTCCCAATGGTCTGGTTTAAAAGTGAGTCAGGAGTTTCCTTCAACCCAAATCGGCTTGAGTTTGACTCGGAGCTCTATGGGAAAACGTTGTAAAAGGAGCTGTGAGTGCAGGGATCCTAATAGAGAGAATCCATGTAGACCAAGGGTGAAAGGATGTCACTCGAGACCAGATAGAGGGTGGGAGAAATGGGTGGGAAGAGAAGAAGAGAAAGAAAAAGAAAAGAAAATGGAAGGGAATGGGAGGAGAGGGGGCAAAAAGCAAGAAGGAGGGGAAGGAGAGGGCAGGCAGAATACCAGGGCAAGCAAGCATTCAGAAGCTCCTCACAATGGCAGACCTACAGCCCACTAACTGATAGCCAAGAGACAGCCCTAAAAGCAGCAGCTAAACGAAAGCTTGGCCGCATGGGAGGAGTTCTCAAAGCTGAGATGATCTCCCCACCTCTACTGCAGCCTCAGAGCCACAGGTTTGCCTGAGTTGTGAGAAAAAGACACCCAGATGAAACTTGTTGATTTCAATTTGCCTAGAAAGGTGACTGCCTGAGCGTGTTATGGGGTCCTAAATGTTCTCAAAGGTGTAAATTACTGGGAAGCTATGGATTCAACCCAGGAACTCTGAAGGGAATAAAAGTGGGAGGGGGGATATGAGGAGCCATGCCAGGAGTCAGGGAAATGTGTGTTTTCTCTGCCCAGGACTAATCAATAGCTGCCCGTACAGGTTTTCAAATGCTCACCCTGCTCACCTACTTTTCCTGCTAATTGCTGTTTTGTTCACGACTCTTCTAGTTGCCAGTGACAGAATCTTGAATTAAGTATGCTTGAGTAAAAGAGTCAGCACCGCAGAGAACTGTGGGGCATTTTAGATTTGTGGATGATCTAAGATTCAAAATAATGTCCCCAAGACCTGGCTTTCTCATTTGAAATCCGTTTGTCTCTATTTGGTTTAATTTGTTGTGGTGAACTTTGTCAATTGTAAGCAAAATGTACCATAGCATTGCGTACGCATGCAAGTGCACACACACACACACACACACACACACACACACACACACACACGAGGTATAATAGATACAAAATTGTCATTTGGTTCCCTAACTACCTAGTGGATTCGATCTTAAGGCCAGACGTCACATTACCCTTCAGTTGTGGGACATGCAGTTGTTATATGACCACTGCATAAGCAGCTTTTCTTTTTTTTTTTTTATTCGATATAATTTATTTACATTTCAAATGATTTCCCCTTTTCTAGCCCCCCCCCACTCCCCGAAAGTCCCGTAAGCCCCCTTCTCTTCCCCTGTCCTCCCTCCCACCCCTTCCCAGTTCCCCGTTCTGGTTTTGCCAAATACTGTTTCACTGAGTCTTTCCAGAACCAGGGACCACTCCTGCTTTCTTCTTGTATCTCATTTGATGTGTGGATTATGTTTTGGGTATTCCAGTTTTCTAGGTTAATAACCACTTATTAGTGAGTGCATACCATGATTCACCTTTTGAGTCTGGGTTACCTCACTTAGTATGATGTTCTCTAGCTCCATCCATTTGCCTAAGAATTTCATGAATTCATTGTTTCTAATGGCTGAATAGTACTCCATTGTGTAGATATACCACATTTTTTGTATCCACTCTTCTGTTGAGGGATACCTGGGTTCTTTCCAGCATCTGGCAATTATAAATAGGGCTATAAGCAGCTTTTCTTACTCTAATTTTATCAGGACAAAATTGCTGATAAAAGCAGCTTAGTGAAGAAAAGGAATATTTAGGCTCATAGCTAAGAATTCAGTCCATCGTGATCAGATGTCCTAGTAGACAGAGCGTGAGGTGGCCAGTCACAATGGCCCTCTAGAAACAGAGAAGAGACAGAAAGTATGTCCTCAGGTCATGCTGCCAGTGACTCACAGTGACATTCCACCTGTTAAAGGTGTGACGACTTTCCAAAATAGTGAACCTTTGGAGACATTTTACATCCTAACACCACACCTGTGACCATGTTTGGAAAGGTGAACTCGACTCACATGAACCACATGAAATGAAAGAATATTAGGGTTACATATTAAGGAGAATGTTAGAGTTATTGATCTAGCTCAGTGGTAGAGTACTTGATTAGCATGCACAAAGCCCTAGGTTCAGGTCCCAGCAGAAGCAGTGGATGATGGGATTGAACAGGATCACAGAAACTAACCATTTTACTACTAAAAAATGTCTTTGCTTGTCTGCGATGACATTTTCTTGCTTTAAAGTCCATTTTGCTGGACATCAATGTAGTTCAAGAGAATGGGATGAAGGACTCGTGAGCTGGCTAGTCAGGGAAAATGCCTTGTCGCACACTTCTGACAACTTTACTTCATCCCTGGAATCCATGTGAAAACATGGATGTGACTGAGAACATCCATGATACTAAAACTGCTGAGGTAAGACAGAAGGTGGGAACGGGATAGTCACCTGGAAATTCACAGCCTCGCTAGCCTGAAATACACAGCCCAGCATGCTTAAATAAATCCAAGGTATTCTAATACATTATTATTTCATGTATCCACAGAAAATAGAAAACAAAGCTGTCTGATTTTGCTGTAACAGCCATTTAAATGCAGTACTCAGAAGGTACACTTCAATTTCAGAGATATTGGAAGGCAAAACAAATAACATCTCTCACCCAACTCCATTAAATTCTAGCTGAGACACAGCTTTAGTAGGCAGAAGCATCTTAGAGTCCCCCTCCCCGCCACCCCCAGTATTCAACACCTTATAAATCAAATGAGGACTGAAGATCTTACCTGCACAGGTGTGCAGACACAAAAGTCAGCCAGCCTAGAAACCAGATGGGCTGGTGTATTCCAGTGCTAGCATTTCATAATTCTATGCACTGATATTAATGTTCAAAAGAGAAACCCAGGGGACTATTTGTCACCATCAAATGACAAATGCCTCCTTCTTATATTAGAGATAGCTCATTTATCTTAACCAAAAAAAAAGTTACTTTAATTTTCCTAGAGGCAAAAACCTAGATCCCAGCATCTATCTCTAGTGCCATGGAGGGTTCGCCTAGAAAGAGAGATTTGAATTCAGTTTTCAGTGGTCAAAGAAATCAAAGGTATGTACGGATGCTTTCCTGGTTAGGGTTATGTTTGCTGTGATAATACGCCATGACCAGAAAAAGTTGGGGAGAAAAAATGTTTATATGGCCAGTGCTTTCATAGAACTGCTCATCACTGTAGAAAGCCAGGATAGGAAGTCACACAGGGCGGGGACCTGGAGGGAGGAGCTTCTAGGGCCACAGAAAGGTGCTGCTCCCTGGCTTGCTCCCCAAGGATTTTCAGTCTGCTTTCTTACGGAACCTCGGACCACCAGCCCAGGCATGGAACCACCCACAGTGGACTGAGTCCTCCATCAATAGCTAGTGAAGAAAAGACCTACAGCCTTGCCTACAGCCTGATCTAAGGAGACATTTTCTCAATGGAGGTTTCCTCTTCTCAGATGACTGTGTCAAGTTAACAGAAAATTAGCCAACACCGAGACCTAATGGTATGTATGGATTATTTTTTTCCTTTTTGTTTTCTTTCTGTCAGTTGAGCCTTTCTTTCAACCAGAAATTATTTTGTAGCATTGAATATTCAATACTTCACAGGAAGAGTGAATCAACTTTGCTACAAGCCCATCGAATTCTGATGCCTTGTAGAACAAGTGACAACTTTAGAATTGATTTTTCTTTGCTAAAATTTAGCTTCCTTGCTACACAGTGCTTTGTTTTGTTAAAAAAAAAAATCCCTTCTCCTCTCTTCATTTTCTCCTTCCCTTAACACTGCAATTGAAAACCTCCTCTTCAACTCCTCCACCTCTCAAGTTCCCCTCTTTACCTGGAACCTCTTGCCCTCCTCTCATTACTTTTATAATAACAGAAGCATCTTCATTTTCTCTGGAACTCATGCAGAAGAAACATTTTAAGCTCAACTAAATAATTATCCACCTACTTTATAGTTCTTCCCAAGGGGAGGGTTGGGGTGGGGGTTCTGATTGACTTACAAATCACCAGGTTGTGTCACCAGAAACCTTCCCATGAAACTTTCTGTATGTTTTTCCTTCTTTGAATTTTTGTTTCTGGTGTGGGAGGTAGTGAAGTGAAGGAGAATTTGTGGGCTGTCTTGGAAAATGCCACCAGATAAATGAAAGTACATTTAATTGAGCTAGTCTTCAGAAATCCGCTCTCCACATAACTGAAATACCGGAGAACATGAGGGCTATGTGGTTATCTTTCAGGGTGCCGCCAACTCTGGCAGCACCAGGCCTGTTAGGTCTCCTGGGAAACTTTCTGGAAGCAATGCTCACAGTAACAGAAATACAAAGGGATGGTCAGGGGGTGGCAGCAGCTAAGGAAGGGCTGGACAGGGCAGGTCAAGACAAAGCCTTTCTCAGGAGAACCATACTTCCATGGTTTCTCATTTTGATTTTGTGAGAAACACTCAGTTTTGAACGGGGTGGGGGGGGGAGGAAACCAAGAACTTAATTGGAAATGTCTCTGACAAAGCAGCCTCACAAAGGCTAGCAGATTGATCCTGCTTGTAAATACTTATATGCACGGGAAAACATATATACATGCGCCTGTATTCAAAATCAATTTGAACGTGTGAAAAGATCCTTTGAAAGCCAGGGTTAGTCCCTGATCAAGATGGTGATTTGGTGAATTAGGCTTTTCTGTCCCAGGGCTTTCATGGGAACCATCTTTCACTTTCTACTTACCCCGTAAGTCCCTGGTCTCTGACGGCTTTAAATGTAAATTTAAGCAAGTGGGTGTCTTAATCTGTTTGCTCTGCTTTAACTAAATACCTTAGCTCGAGTAATTTATAAACACGCATGAACGCACATGTGCGTACAGACAGAGACAGACAGACACAGACTGCCCACAGTCATAGTTTTAAAAGCTAGAGACTCCAGAATCAGAGTAGCTCAAACCCCTGATGTCCATGAGAATTCTGCTTTGGACATTTCATGCTGTCTTCACAAAAGGCTGGGCAGGGAGCCCTTTAAGCCTCTTCTAAAAGGACACTAATCCCACCCCTTTGCTACATTGCTTCCCTGGAGGTGTGTCTCTGAGGTTAGGCTTTGAGATTTTAAAAGCTCACATGATTTTCATATGGTTGAAGAGTAGATGTAAGCTCTCGGCCCCTGCTCCAACTCCATACCTGTTTGCCTACTGCCATGCTCCTAGCCAGGGTGATAATGGACTAAACTCCTGAAACTGTAAGCAAACCCTCAGTTAAATGTTTTCTTTTATAAAGTTGCCTTGGTTGGGGTGTTCTGTTGTGGCAATAAAAAAGTATCTAGGATAACAGAACTTTTCAGTGAGAATAAGACACCTAAGATTTAAGAGACCCTTGTTGCAGATTGTATGATTTTGTAAGTAAAAGAACCAAAGACTACCAGAAAATTTGTAAAACTGTTAAATTGCTTCCATCAAAGTGTTGGAAGACAAAATTAACAAATAAAACCAAGAGTCATTTCCATATTCTAATGACAAAACTAGTGAGAAAGAAAGAAAAGTAAATAATCCCACTCACAATAGCCTCAGAAAAATACTTTGAATAAATCAAACGAAGGAAGTGGAAGATTTCCATAATGGCAACTTTACAATATAAAGAATAAGGCAGAGGAACACTCTATAGAATGAAAGACTGTGTGTGATCATGGATTGGAAGACTCAATAGTTTAAAAATGGCCTTCATAACAACAAAAAAGCAATTTATAGATTCATTGTGGTCCCAGTCAACATTCAAAAATTCATGCAGAAACAAAAAAAGACCCTAGCTACTTGAAACAACCTTGAGCAAAAACATTAACACAGGAGATAACACTATGCCTGACTTCATGATATACTACATGTATGGTATAGTATAGTAATAACATCTATATTATAATGTAGCAATAAAAATAGCACAACATTGTTTAAAAATGGAACCGGTATGCCAGTCAAATAGAATAGAGGGCACAGATATAAGTCCATACAACTACAACTACCAGATTCCTTTTAGAAAGATGTCAAAAATACACACTAGAAGAAAGAGAGCATCTTGTCCAAATTGTGCTGAGAAACCTGGATGTCTGCACACAGAATAGATTCTTACCTCTCACTCTGAACAGCTCCAAATGGATCAAAGACCTAGAAAGAAAATGTAGAACTCTGAAACTTCTGGAAGAAGAGGTCAAGAGTATGTTACAAGATAGAGGCACAGGTAAGGATTTTTCTCAACAAGACTCCAGTGATTCAGGAAATAATGCCAAAACCTTCCATATGGAACCTCATGAAACCCAACAGCTTCTGTAGAGAAGGAACCCGCTGGTTGCATGAAAGGGCAGCCTACAGAATGGAGAAAACGCTTGCCAGCTATACCTCTAGTAGAGTATTCATGTTGAGATGGCTCAAAAAACCAGACATAAGTAAATCAAACAGCCCACTTTTTGAAAAATGGCTGTGGAACTGAATAGAGAGTTTTCAAAAGAAGAAACACTTTCAAAAGTTAAACATTTTCAGCTGTTTACCACCATTAGCTATCAGAGAAATGCAAATGCAAATTACCTTGAGATTTTTATCTCCTGCTAGTCAGGATGGCTATCACCAAGAAAAAAAGAAACAAAACAAAAGAAAAAAACCAAAAGCAAGTGCTGGTGAAAATCTGGGGAGAGGAGAATGCAACTGCTGTTGGTGGGAATTCAAACCATGGAGTCAGAGGGGCAGTTTCTTTAAGGGCTAAAACTAGAGCTAGCATATAATTCGAGCCATTAAAGACAAATGCTTTATGACCTCTGGTTTATGTTGATGTTGGGTTCAAAAGTGTAGGTTTCTGAGCTTCAGTTCCAGTGTCAATAGAGGCCAGAGAGCAAGAACAAAAGGTGCCAAATATGGTGTGTGCGGTGGGCGGTTCTTGAAGGGAGGGGAGGGGAAATACAAATGACCGGAAAACAGGCAGGGTTAGACTAGGGGCAAAAGATTAAACAGGGAGTGGAAGCAGCATTGTCAAAGGTGGGGATTTGGAAAAGTAATTAAAACCTAGAATATATAAAAAGCCATATAGAAACTTACTTTACAAGCTAAATGGTGCCCCCTGAAGTTACACATTTTCCCACAAAAAAGTCAGTGCCAGATAAAGAATACTTTATCTACAGATTTGTGGCCAGGAAGCACCTAGACACTCCCAAAATAATATAAATGATTGCCGTGGTTTCCCATGACAGACTAGATAATCGACCCTACTGCTAATGGCACCATATTCTTGGGCAATAAATTCAGTGGGAACACCTAGAGTAGAAGCTCCCCCAGGCTGGCTATGTTCACAATGCCAAGGGTGCTAGGAGAAAAAAAAAAAAAACCATCAATTTGTTTATGCAAATATGCATCCTATGTTCTGCAATACTGATCTGTCAGGAAAGATGGGCCCACCGATGGCAGTGATATGGTAGTGACATGGTTCATAAATAACTACTTTCTGATTGGACCTGAGTTTCATTCCGTGGGTTTCAGTACCATAGTGCAAACTTATCCAGACGCTTATAGCTAAGGAGGCTACAGGCCCTATGAGGAAAGGGAGTTACTACTAATGCTTCTCTAAATGGTCCTTTTGTCAAACTGCCCTCTTAATGTGTGTATTTGTTCCCTAGGCTAGCCCACCTCTCAGTCTTGATCAGAGAAACTTCTTTCTACAGAGTGGTAGGGTTAACACTGTGGTGTATAACTGGTCAAAATTCTGAGAATAAGTGACAGCTATGTCCTTGGTCCCAAGCAGGGCATCACTGACACCCACTCCAAGGCTCAGGGAACACTGTAGAAGAGGGGCTGGAAAGACTATAAAAGACAGAAAGGGGGGAAAGGGCACTGCCCTCTGGATATGGCTTCATTGGAATCATAAACATGCCATAGGGGTTATGGGGAGGAGCAGGAAAGTAGAAGGACTGGTTGGAAGAAAGAGGTGGATAAAAGAATAAGCGGTTTGAAAGAGGGAAATGGAATGTGACTGTGATGGTTTGTATATGCTCAGCTCAGGGAGTGGAACTATTAGAAGGTGTGGCCCTATTGGAGTAGGTGTGGCCTTGTTGGAGTAGGTATGTCACTGTGGATCTAAGCTTTAAGACCCTTATCCTAGCTGCCTAGAAGCAGTAAGTATTCTGCTAGCAGCCTTCAGATGAAGATGTTGAACTCTTAGCTCAAATTGTATCATGCCTGTCTAGACGCTGCCATGTTCCTGCCTTGATGACAATGGACTGACCCTCTGAACCTGTAAGCCAGCCCCAATTAAATGTTGTCCTTATAAGAGTTGCCTTAGTTGTGGTATCTATTCACAGCAGTAAAACCCTAATTCAGTGACTATGAACACAATTCAATTATTTTATTATAAGACTGATCAAAATGTGAAACTATGGGAGGTTATGTATACATGGTTATAACACATTTGTCCTAAATGTTGTATGCCAAAGTCCATGGAGGCAGGAGAATTATTGCCACAGGCAATTCCCACCGAACACATGTTAGTAGTTTCCAAAAGTCCTGCTTGGGCAAAGCAATACTTCTTAAGACCTTGAACTTAGGATTTTTGGAAAAGCTAAGATACTTAATGTAAGTTGTCTGAGAATGCTGGAGAAAAGTGTCTAGGCTACAACACAGCCTGCCATCTCTGAGATATGTATAATTCATTTACAAAGCCTTTGTCTCTAGAAGACATATATAACATCTTCCAGCTTCTTATAGAAAGCCCAAGCCCACAAACACAGACACTTCATAGTGAAAAACCCAAGTGTCACAAGGTCCTCTGAGTTGTCTGTAGTCAAGGAAATGGAAATTAGGAAAGTCCAGGACTACACGGATTTTCTCTGGGTGAAAGATCTGTCAATTCTCACAGCTCTGGAGAAAATGAAAACCAGTGGGCACCAAAATGTCACAACTACTTTGGGAAAAAAATTGCCCTTCTCTTTGGAAGATAAGTATTTTGTATCGTCTCTACCCAATAGCTGCATTCCTAACTCGGTAGCTTTGATCCATATAAGACTTTGATTATGTCCAGAGACGTAGTTTCAATTGTCACAACTTGGGGACACTAGTGGCATCTAGTGGGAAGAGGGTAGGGATGCTGTCAAGCATGCCCCAATGTATGTGACAGCCCTCGTAGCAAACTGTCTCAAGAGTGTCAAAGGGTGTAGTGCTGTGTTTGTCGGTGTATGACAGTGTGTTCATGTATATCAAAGAAATGCTTTGTGTACCTAGTAACATAGAATACTACAGTAATAACAAGAAACTGGAAACAGTAATTTCCCTTTAACAGAACAAATATGTCAACTGTAGAATGATTATCCACAGTGGTATATTTAATGTAATGCTCAAAACAAGAGGGACCAGAAAATGCTATCTTATCACATTTTTAAGTATATGAATGAAACATATAGTTTTAAAAGTGAGGTAATACAATGGAACTCACAGTATTGGTTCCCTCTTATGCAAGAACTTGGGAAGATTTGCAGAGAAGGTGGTAGGTAAATAACAGGGCACTACTTGAATGACATCTAGATTCTTAGATGGGTGGTAGATGGAGTCACTCATTACAGTATTAACTTTATAACTTACATGTAGACATGTACATCATAATTATTCCTTCATACCAAAGATTATATTATAATTTAAATGAATAGCGTGCTGGAGAGAACTTAGTTTGCAGACTGCCTCCCAGGCCAGCAAGAGGATCTGTGCTCCATCCACAAAACTCACATAAAATACCATAGGTATGGTAGCATGTGGTTGTAATCCCTGCTCTGGACAGACAGACACTGGAAGACCTCTGGGTCTCACTGTTCTACAAGCTAACCTACTTGGTATATCTGGAGCCAGTGGGACACTTTGTCTCCAAAACCAACCCAGGTAAAGGCTTCTGAGGAACAACATCTCAGAATGACTGCTGACAAGCACCATTCCCCAACACACACGTGCCCCTACATGCACATACACAAACATACACACACACAAACTAAATGAATACATAAAAATCATTTTCGGGCTCAAGTCATTGGACTGAGTTATAAATTTGACCATAGTGTAACCTTTTGAATTTAGTGACTAAACCTCTTTTTGACCCCTCTAAAGGGAAAGAGACTACTGTTTCAGCTAAATTATGCTGCAAATAAACAGGCAGTCATGGGATGAGGCCTTTTCGGTCAGGTAGAGGGAATAGAACTCCCCCTACCCCATACCACTATGGCTGACTCAAGAACCCCAAACCCAAACCTTTGGGATGTTCTGACAGTAAATGTCAGTCACGTAAAAACACATAGACATTGTAAATATATGTTTCTCTGCATGCTGTGGGCATCTATGATGGGGCATGCTGTTTATGTAACAACAGTAAGAAATGACTCCTCTGCTGGATTTAACCATCAACTATGGAGAACAATGATTCTTTTCACAATCATGTACCTTTAACCACAAATTAAAAAGCTGAAGTCCCCAAATGGTTTCTGCTACCCTGACTACTCATCAGTTCCAAGCAGAAATGTCAAAAATTTCTTTCCTTCCTGTTCCTTTGTTATCATTATTATTATTTTAACCAGGTTTTCCAGATGCTAGCCTGCCCCTCAGTCTTATTCTCTGCTGACTTCTGAGTAATCCTTGATGGAGTGTTAATTGAAAAGTAAGGTATTAACTGATTATTTAGCCTAGGATGATCCCTCCTAAGGTAGTTTTATTTTCACAGGGGACCCATAATAGTTGGTTCTCATAGCAGGGAGTGAAGGCTCAGACATGACCTTCAGAAGGCTATAGCTAACTTCAACACCCGACGGAACAAATAAAGAATATTTGTTATGCAGCCCCAGAAAGGTTGGCAAGCCCTTGCTTCAGGCCCTTATTTAAACACCCAGGTCCTGTCTACTGCATGTGGAGCTGAGCTGCAGAAAACCTCTTATTTCCCTGACCCAAGAGGAAATATTTTATAAATAATAGCCTAGAGAATTATTTGGTCAATATTTAGACACGGAATACCCCCCAGGAATGAGAAAGTGTATGTGTGTAAATGGGGGGGAGCACTGTGGAAAAAGTACAAAAACCAAAGTCAATCAATAATGCACTGCAGAGAGCAAAGAGGAGAAACTTCCTGATTGTCGGAGTACAAATGTCAGGAGGATTTCAGCAAAACTCTAAGACTGGACGGCAAAGCTAGTGTTCAAAAGTGGGGAGGGTACCAGGAGAAGGTTCCCAGGAAGGTCATTTCGAGCATTCGGGGAGGGTTTCTCTTTGCAAAACAATTTGTCCAGCGCTTGTATATTCCCCGCTTATTTTTTTCTTCCTTTATCAAGACAGGGTTTCTCTGTGTAGCCCTGGCTTTCCTGGAACCCACTCTGTAGATCAGGCTAGCCTCAAACTCAGAAATTCACCTGCCTCTGCCTCCCAAGTGCTGGGATTAAAGGTGTGCGCCACCACTGCACTGCTATTCCCCACTTCTAGATTGTTTTGCATCCTAAGAAACTGCAGCAATCTTCAGGAAGCCCACCTGAGCCAGGGTTTTCAAACAGCTAAAGCTTCTCAGTGTTGAGTCTCAGTCTAAAAATGTGGTGGACACCTAGTATACTTTACAGATTCATCTGTAATGATATTTATGTAAGATGAAGACTCCAGAACCCCAGCCACGGTGACTCTGACTCACCAGTCGTGGGGTAGGACCCAGGCCTCTGCCTTGTAAGAGCATTGCAGGTAATTCTAACGCACGAGCAGCCCCCAGTGCAAAGGTCCTGGAAGCTTCAGCCAGGTTTGTGCCCAACGTGGGTGCCCATTTTGACATCCTCCAAAATGGCCTTTGTAAAAGTAATTGCTGGAAATACCCGTCTTGGTCTAGTAAAACCTATACGCTCTTCCCTCTGATGTATGTGACATACACAGCCTTGCTTACTGTCCAGGGGAGGCTTCTGTAATGCTGCCTAGGGAAAGACCTTCTGCTCATCCACGGGATCAGAAATGGAAATACAGAAAAGTCAGCAACCAATGAGGGATCACTCCAGTCACAACGGCAGGGGCCAGCAGAAAAATGATTCCACACAGGACACCTGTGTACCCAAATAGAATAGCAGACACAAACCTGTCGGCTACAGCCTTCCTCGCTTGCAAATCTGCAAAGCTGATGCTCCTATGAAGGGCTCTCTGGAGAACTGAGTCTGGGGATGCAGGAAAGGGGATGAAGCTGTGAGCTAACATGGGAGGATCATTGCCCATTTGGATCTTGTGTAGAATTAGTAGTTTTCCTGATACAGATTCTGTAAATCTTGGAGCCCCGGAACTCTATAACTGTATGTTCCGACACTGCTGTATACAACACTTATATGTCTAAGTACACGAGACCTAATTTACTCATACTATTGTATATTCATCTTTCTTGGGTTCTTCTCAGATTTTGCATATTTTAAAGTCAGCTTCTGTGAATATTCTGAAATGTTTATGGCGTGGTGTGCTTCCCTAATTAGGGAAGTATATATAAAGTAAGCCCCTGGTTGTACATGTTCAGTGTTTGCCAAACCATTTTCCAAGAGTGTTGGCAATTAGCAAGACAATTGCAAATTTATAAGTTCATATGAAGGGCCAAACATAGTCCAGACATTTAAGGAGGAAAAAAACCTTAGGTTAAAAGTGTTTACATCAAATCCAAAGCTGAGGCAATGTGGTATAGTCGTCAACTATACAACTGAATGAATTATGGAGTCTAGAAACATGCATACACATACATCTGATTTATAATGCATATGACACTGTTGATAACCGTGAATGAGTCAGAGCCTTTTAGCATGTTGTGTGATATTAATATCCACATTGAAAATTTAAGTTAGATGACTGTGATGGTTTGTATATGCTCAGCCCAGGAAGTGGCACTATTAGATGTGACCATGTTGGAATGGGTGTGGCCCTGTTTGAGTGGGTGTGTAACATAAGTGTGGGCTTTAAGACCCTCTCCTAGCTGCCTGAAGGTCAGTATTCTGCTAGCAGCCTTCAGATGAAGATGTAGAACTCTTAGCTCCTCCTGCACCATGCCTGCCTGGGTGCTGCCATGCTCCCACCTTGAAGATAATGGACTGAACCTCTGAGCCTGTAAGACAGCCCCAATTAAATGTTGTCCTAATTATAGTTGCCTTGGTCATGGTATCTGTTCACAGTAGTAAAACCCTAAGACAATGCCTGTCTCACACTATACTCAAAACAGCCATGTTGCCTGAGTGGGTCAGTCAGTCCTCACTAGGTATCGACTGTGAGAAATGAATGAACTTCTAAACCTTAAGCAGTAATAAACTTTAGTTCTCTTTGTGTCATGATTTATTTTAGTATTTCAGAAGACCTTTATTGATATTGACCAAATTGTATATACACTCTGAAGAACAAACTTATATCTCTCTTTCTCCACTGATTCTCTCATCTTCTGTCTGTTTTCCTAGCCCTCTGCCATTTTTTTCCTTCATTTATGTCATGGTATAAATGATCCATTGTGGGTATAAATGAGCCACCCTCTGACAGATATGCTCTGTGGGAAACAATCTTACAGATGCTTTTAAAGTTCCACTATCAACCTGATTTTGAGATTTTACATGAACTCAGGATGGGATGTCTCTGAAGTTTCTAGAAGATCTGGCCACCACAGGCCAGCAGTCTTTCACGGTAACAAGCAGCAAATTTTATAAAACACAAGTCTGTGTCAGGCAAGGTAGTCCACTCAGACCCACCAGCTCTTCCTGGCCTACTTCCCTGGTACCGCCCCTGGTACCACCCTGTATGAATTTGCATTTATGATTCTTACCACCATAAGAGTTTGAGTAGAGCTACTACACATAAAAATAGTTCCTAAAATTATAGATGCAGAGATGTCAATATTGTTTTCTATTTATGCACAGTTTCGAGTACTCTACATATGGTAGCTGAAAAGATTTTCTTCTTCGCCTTTAGTTCTTGGGCATAAATCTCTTCTTGTTTTCACAAGAACATTAGCTCAACTCTGCAGATACTGTGAGCTGCAGATAAAATTGTCACATTTAAAACCATATGTCACACTGAACTGTTCAGGAGGCATTGGGCCCTCTCACTTGCAGGTCTTTAAAGATACAATTCTAAGCTCCGTTAGGATGCAGAAGGCCAGAAAATTTGTAGATAAACTGATTTACTATGGAAGAATCCACTAAATTATTCTACAAAATGACTAGGTAGGAAGACACCGGTGTATGATGTTAAACCTGTAAGTCTTCCTTCTGATCCCAGTTCCTAGGAGGAGAATACGGATGACAGTGAGCTAGGTCAAGATCTGCCAAGTCCTGGCCCCGGCATGATTGCGCATTTACATTCCCGTTTTAGAAGATGTAATAAGGATCTCAATTCACAAAGTGGCTATGAATCATTTAACGCTTTATGGAAATTTTCCCTCTACTTCGGGTCATCATTACGTTATGGTTATAGAAAGGCATAAAACTCTATTACTATTTCATAGAGGTAAGAAAAGAAATCAACTTGAGTTGTACATAATAAGTAGCTCGTAACCATGGAAGTCCTTCTGGAATAAAATGCATTCCACTATAATTATTCTTCACTCCCAGGTAAATACCTGGGGCATTCGCTTCAGACAAGGAAATACATAATGGAAAGTGTATGTTTGGTTTTAAGAAAATATGACCCTCGGGGCCCTCCTCTCTTCAAAAGTACATTTCAGACAAAAAAATAATTCAAATGACAAACAGTTGGACTAAATTCAGATCTTAAAAAAAAATAATGGTTTCTGGATTGGGGCTATAACTCAGTTGGTAGAGTTCTTACCTAGTTTGTACAAAACTCTGAATTTTATCCCTTGATCCTAGATAAACCAAAGGCAGAGATACATGCCTGTAAGCTCAGTATCCCAGAGATAGAGTGGGGAGATCAGAAGTTCGAGGGTGACCCTCTGCTACTTATCTGGTATGTAGCCAACCAGGGACATGCCTAAAACTGCCTTTAAAAACTAAACAAGGAGCTAGGCAGATCTTCAGTTGATAAAATCTTTGCCTTGCAAATATCTGGAGACACTGAGTTTAAACCCTGGAGCCAATGTGGATAAAGGGTGGGTGTATTGGCCTATATTTATAATTTTAGTGCTTAGGAGGTAGAGGCTGGTGAATGCCTAATAGACATGCTCTGGGTCAATGAGAGACTCTGTCTCAAAAATAAAGTCGACAGCACATGAGGAATGACACCTGAGGTTGTCCTCTGGCCTACACACATGCACCTATACACACACAGGTTTGAATGAGAATGCCCCCCCCCAACCCACCATCGCCATCAACCCATAGGTTCATATATTTTCATGCTTGGGCACCAACTGATGAAGTGTGTCCTTCTTGGAGAAGGTGTATCACTTACGGATAGACTTTAAGGTTTCAAAAATCCAAGATAGAGTCAGTGTTTGTCTGTCTGTCTGTCTGTCTCCTCCCTCTCTCTTTTTCTTTCTCCCTCTCCCTCCACAATCCCTCTCTGTCCACAGACTTCAGATCAGGATATAAATCTCTCAGCTACCTCTTAGGCATCAGGCCTGCCTGAATGTCACTACATACCTCACCCCAAATGGTGGATTAATCCTCTGAAGCTATAAGCAAGCCCTAATTAATTACTTTTTAAATAAGCATTCCCTTGGTTACAGTGACTTCTCATAGCAATAGGACAGCAACTAAGACACAGTCACTAGTGGAGATTTCCTGATGAGAACTCGGTACCATTTAACCAGCCAAAGTCTTAAAAGCAGTAACACCAACAATGTGATAATTTTCACAAAACATTTGCAGTCCAAGGTCTATTCCGCTCCACTCCTCCACAGAACAGACCTAGAGTCTAGCCTCTCCTTTGGCCCCACTCATTGATTTTGAACAAGGTAAAAATAAAACGGGGAGCCTATGCCCTCCTCCACAAACTCTTCGTCTTCCCTCATCCCAGGGCACAGTATAGGAAGGAAGGAAGGAAGGAAGGAAGGAAGGAAGGAAGGAAGGAAGGAAGGGAGGGAGGGAGGGAGGGAGGGAGGGAGGGAGGGAGGGAGGAAGGAAGCAGCACTGAAGATGCTCAAGGTAGTTTGGACACAAAATATGCAAAGAACGCTCTTTTAATTCTCGCCACGTCTTTCTGTTCCTTTAAATCACACAACTGCCTTTTCTTAGCATAAATCCATACACTGCCATGGTTTCGCACAAGGACACTGTGCTTTGACCACATTCACTCCCATAACTGTCCTTTTCCCCTTCCCTCCTGCTAGATAGGCTTACTTCTGTTTTCCTGTCAAATATGTATAGATAAATGAATATACACAAACGTGTGTGTGTGTGTGTGTGTGTGTGTGTGTGTGTGTGTGTGTGTGTGTGTGTGAAATAGAGCCATAGAGGAGACAAAGTGTGACATTTACCTTTCTGATTCTGGCTAATTTTACCAAATTGAATAGTCTCAGCATCCACCCAAATTTTCTAAATCCTTAAAATTGGCATAATCCCATTCTTCTCTGTGGCTGAATAAAATCAATCAACTTCTTCCAAAGACAGGTTTGAGATGAATATATTAGGCATTTCCTCCTTCTTCCCCCCTCTTACTCACCTCCTGATATCTCTTCCCACGCCCACATCATCATGAGCTCCTAAGAGTTTGACCAAAGCTTCAAAGTCAATTACCACGGGCCTACTGTGTGTTCACGGCTGGAGATTGCTAGACATTTGGAACTTGGTGTTTGAGCATGTTCTCTTCTGTTAGCTCCCAACCCAGTTCAAAACGTCAGAGTTCCACTCTTTATGTTCAATACATACTAAAGAGTCTGAAGCCAGGGCCTAAAGCTCAGCACCCCACTTAGCTGAGATAGCATTGAAATCACCACAGCCCAGTCACCAGCCGATCAGAGAAAACAGAGGCTCAGACAAGTGTGGCTGTTTGGGTTTTGTTACTTTTATCACCTTAATCAGAAGAGAAGGCTAATGGCTGCGGAGTTCCCTTCTAGAGGAAACTCATTTGTGTTCAGAGTCCCATCTTAGAAAAGAAGAAAGCAGAACTGATTTCAATTAAAAATCTGAAGACATCTATTCACCTAGCCAGACTATTCCTTTGTCTTTTCCTTTAAGACCATTACTTCTTAATTAACACAGGAGATGACTTATCTAAGCCAGCCTGCTATTAGAAGTTGGGGAAGAAACATTTTTAAAATGTATCAAATTGGGGACCTAGGGAGACGGTTCAGTGGTTAGAGCGTGGCTGCAGAAAGGCTTTGGTTCAAACCTCTAGCACCCACATGAAGACCAGGGAGGCTGGGCATGTCTGTAACCCTAGCACTATAAAGTATAGGAGGATCAAGCTTGCTGTCAGCCAGCCTAACTCCAGACTCAGTGGAGACTCTGTCCCAAGGTAATTAGATGGATTAAAAGAATGATAAAACAGGATACCAACACACACACACACACACACACATACATACTATATGTATACACACGTGCAAAATCCACTTATTAAAATCATGACCTCCAGGTAATAAAATACAGCTATTTTTCCTTGGTATTGTTTGAGGCATCTCAGGCTGACATGAACTTCTGGCAGTTCCCCTGCCTTCTTCTTCTGGCCATCTTGATATTTAACATGTTTTTAGGGGACCGTTGAGATGTCTCAGTGGGTGAAAGCATGCAATGAGCAGTCCTGGAGACCTGAGTCCAATCCCTGGAACCCACTTAAGTCTAGAAGGCACGGACTCAACAAAATAACACTCTGACTTTTACAGAGCTCAATGGATATAAGCTGTCTCACATTGCAAGAGTTAGATCAAGAGTTAGGGAAATGCATATGCCCTTGCCTGTCACTTGGTCTCTAATGAGTCAGAGAGTTTATAAGAGTTCAGGGACAGATAACTTTGGGAGTCAAAATCATCATGGTTAAAATTCATCTTTACAGAAGTTTTACCCGTAGACAATGATCATATTTTTGGTGACCAACTAAATTCAAAATACTATAGTGATCTGAAGTCCACTCTGTTAAATTCAATTGGTCATAACTCATGGTGGCATGTGGGCAATGGGTGACCCTGGGAATCTCATGAACCATCTTCGTCTGTCTGGGCTAGCCTCTGCCCACTACTGGCTTCATCTCCAGGTTCTGTTTTGGTTTTTCTGTTTGTTTGGTTTGGTTTTTGTTTGTTTTCTCTATCATACAAAGAGGTCATAGCTGGTTGTGGCAAGTTCCACATCATGATTCAATCCCTGGACACCTCAGAGGAAACACCTTTATAACAGTTTGTGCCTATGTCCTGGCATAGTGAGCAGAGACGACCTTCGTTACTGCCAAGTATTTAACTGCCTGATCATCTGCTGTACCACGTGATCCTTGAGACCAGATACACGTCCTTTTCACTTTGCATATTCCCTGGGGGCTCTTTACATAGGATTATGCCCTTGGGTACACGGCGCATGTGTGAGGGATGGATGAGTACCTACAGAAGGTGTATTTCTAATGAGCAGGCATAGCTGCTTTTGTGGTCAATACTGTGCATACTGATAACTAGCATTTATTATATTCTATATCCAAGAATTGTTCTTAAAGTTTTTTTTTTATAATATTAAGGAAAGTCAGTAAATGCTCAGAATTGCTTACCTCTTTGCTCCAAAACATGACAAACATGCAACTACAGGTGCGTTGCTGCCTACTCAGTGTGGGCTTTGGAGACTGTGACTCAGCTCTCGCTGCCACTTCTCAAATGTTCTATTCTTCAAGATTCATCTGTAAAATAGAAGTGCATAGATATTTAACAGAAATAAAAGGAGAATACTGAAGGACATAAAATATACAGAAAGTATCACCCAGAGTAAGTGTCTTATGGCCCTATCCTATTCTTTCGGGGTGTGTGTGTGTGTGTGTGTGTGTGTGTGTGTGTGTGTCTGTGTGTGTCTGTGTATGTCTGTGTGTGCATGTGTGCATGCAGAAGTGCCTTAATACTGAATGCTCCAGAGCACCAGAGTACACATGATGGCTTTATAGGTGCGTTTGGGAGACCCAAGCTTAAAAGAAGAAAAGAGCGATTTCATTTCTCCACAGCTCAGACCTCCTTTCATCACTCTATGAGTATTATTTTGAAGGTCAGGCTCCTAAGCATTGAGGACCACCGGGGAACTATACCTCTCTATCCACAAAGAAAAGTACACTGTCCCTCCTCCCCTGCCCCATACATACATAATCCAGAGATGAGGAACAGAACTCTGGCAGGATTTTACACTTCCCTCTTCCCCTTCCAAGGCTCAGAATTTCTCTTCATTGCAGAGAAACACTTGGCCTCTGGCCCTCCTTCCCTCTCCATCTTTCTGAGAGTTACACCTGATCGAGGCTCAGGATTTCTCGAACTTCTCAAGTTCCTTGTCTCTAAATCATAGAAGCTCCTGCAGATCTTTCAGTTTCTTTCATCAATAACACTACCTTTGGCTGTAGCAAGTGTCTGATTTTTTTTCACATATCACCACAGTAAATCTGAAAATGTCTCAAGAGAGAGAAAGCTAAAGGATACTAGATAAAGGGCAGTCATTTTAGGTAGGGTACTGACTACTGTTTCCCCCATATCATTCACATCTTAATTTCTGAGGCCTGTAGGTATGTTGACCTTACCTTCAACCTATTCAGATTCAGTCAGCATCCCTGAGATGGATGGATGATTTTGAATGACTCAAGTGGAACAATTTAACCAACCCTCCAGGCTGTGGTCAGAGGAGTGACTAGAGATAAAGGTTAATGAGATGTTCCATGATTTTTAAATTGAGGAGGCCACTACCCAAGCCGTGCATACATTCTTTCTGAGCTAAACAATCCAAAACTTAAGATCTGCCCCGGGTCCTACAGAAACACATAAAGCCCTGACAATATCTTCATTTAGACCTATAAGACTCATGCTGATCTCCTGGTCAACAGATGATAATATGTTTGTGTTGTTAGTGTGATACTAAATAGCATGGGGATAGATCAAGATGAGGAAAGGGGGCATTTCCCAGGAGTGTGCAGCCGTCTCCAGATGCTCTCTTTAGGATAGCCTCCACCCACTCTGGGGAAGATTCTTTGTGAAGCCATGGGTTATGACCTATCTCATAGAAACATTATCTCTTCTTTAAGACCACAGTCTTCAATAAGATTTACTTTTCTTCCTTTACACCATATTTTTATGCATATATAAGACTATAAAATGTAAAGAGCATAGTTATTATAGGAAGCACTTATATACCTTTAAATCTTCATTACATTATCTACTGACCCTTCCCAACTCAGGCTGCTTAGATGATATATTGATAGATATTAATGATATGGGAAATTGATCACTTAATTTTTGCCTCACAGAAATATTTATTTGATGTATTGAGTAGCACAAATTTTCTGAGCCCCCCCCCCTTTTTTTAGGATGAACTAATAAGTAAAGACATACTCAAAATAAATGTTAAACCTTGTTGTCTATTTCATCCTCTATAGTGGTGCTTGGCTTTCCTAGTTATAGATCCTGGAAAGCATGAACTTCCCAAAGTAGACATCTGGGTAACAAAGTCCCCATAACATTCTTCCCAGAAACAGCAAAAAGCATTTTACAATTCCTATGGAACCACAAAGGACCCCAGATAGCCGAAACAACGAGAACAAAGCCATAAGACTTAACATTCCAGATTTAAAGACATGCTGTAGAATTATAACAATGAAAACATAAAGGTATTTTGTTTTGCCACAAACTCACACATGTACACCAAAAGAACAAAATAGAAGACCCAACTGTGAGCATACATAACTGCAGCCATCTGATAACTTGACAAAGATGTCAAAAAACACACACTAAAGAGAAAGGCAGCAGCATCAAGAAATGACGTTTGGAGAATTGCATGTCTACATGTAGAAGAATCAGAATGGGCCTCTATCAACCTGTGCAGTACTTAGCTCTAAATATATTTTTTTAAACCACACAACATGAAACTTGAGATGCAGAAGTTACTAATAGTATTCTTGAAGATATAGGTGTAAGAAAGGAACCTTCTGAATAGAACACTATTTGCCCAGGAATTAAGGTCAGCAAATGACAAGTGGGACCTTCTGTACAGCTAAGGAAAGTGTGAAATGGAAGCCCACAGAGTTAGAATGATTGTGTGTGTGTGTGTGTATAATGTTTTATATGTATTATGTATTTGAAGAGAGAAAGAAGAAATTAAAATGGCTAAGAGATATCTTTAAAAAGTATTCAATAGCCTTAGCAAATAGAGAAATGAAAATAAAACCTGCCCTGACATCCCATCTCACCCAGTCAGAATGGCCAAGACCAAGAAAGCAATTGATGACAAATACTGTCGAGGATGTGGGGAAAGCAGAAACTTCCTCACTATTGGTCAGGTTGCAAAGTGGCATGCTCTGTGTTTACTGTGGGGAAATCTGCAGCGATACATTTTACAAAGACCCAACAGAAAAAACCCAGGACCCAGGACCAGGGAAAGCTAGCAGGAAGCCGTTCTCCTGAGTGCTGGTTAGTGTGGACCAGAAGATTCATGGGCAATCAGTCACACAAATGTATAAATGGTTCTTGTCTACCAGACACAAAAACCGAGGTTTGAGTGCCAGCACAGAAAACAAGAATGTTGGCATAGTTCTATAATCAGAGCACTGAGGAGAAAGGAGAAATGTCAGAAGTTCAAGGTCATCCTGGACTACTGAGCCAATGGGAGGCCAACCTGGGCTACATGAGCCCCTGTTGGAAAATAAACCAACAAGAACAAAAACAAAGCTATACAGAGCCATTCCCAAATGTTAGTTATGCAAAGGAGGGGGTTCGTTTTCAAGTCAGGACAAAAATCCATTTCTACAAATACTGATGAGAAGTACCTTAAGGTAGCAAACTTCCTAAGTTGTCTTAATGCACTTGTGTGATTTTGAGCATTCTTTCATTCCAGTCTTTAAAATATATGCAAGTTTCTATGTTACAGAACTGTGCTCAGGATCAGACTGTGCACACGAGAAGACCCATTGGTGTGTCCGGTACACACACCAGCAAAAGATCTCTGATACAGTCTCTCATTTGTTCAAAACCTACTTGGCCTTTGCAGATACAGCAGCACAATCCGTGAACATAACAATTCTACACATCCTAGAATTGCTGACTTTCAAATTCTGACAGTTGCGAACGGAGTTGCCAAAACGCTTCAACAGAGCAATTATAAGCTAGCTCCCTTTTGTCTCGTGCATGATTTTTAGATGTTCCATAACTAACTCCGAGGAAAAGAAAAAGACAATCCAGCGCTATCAGCATTTTTGAGCACATTAGGATTGGAGCAGCTGAATGACAGTCCCTCCTAGAGGAGAGATTCGCACTAGCAGAACCTGACCTGACAACTATCGGCCCTCATTCTGCAAATTAGGAACAAGTCTCCAGTGCCTTTTCTGACAACATTTGCTGATGTTAGAGTCTGATGGAAACATTCAAGCCCAATGCAATTTTACCATCAATCCTTTTTTTATGATTTTTTTAAAAAAACAAAATGTATTTTTTTTATTTGATATGCATGGGTGTTTTGTCTGCATGTATGTCTGTGTACCACTTCCATGCTGATGCCTGAAGAGGTCAGAAAAGGGCATCACATTTCCCTGGAGTTACAAATGATTGTGAGCTACCATGTGGGTAAGAAAAACTGAGTCTCCTGGAAGAGCTATATGTACTCATAACTGCTGAACAGACTCCTCCCCAAACCCTCAACATCAAGAGTGCGTGTGTGTGTGTGTGTGTGTGTGTGTGTGTGTGTGCCTGTGTATATGCATGTGTGTGTCTGTGTATGCGTGTGTATGCCTGTGTGTGCATGTGTATGCATGTGTGTGCATATGTCTGTCTGTCTGTGTGTGTCTGTGTTTGTATGTGTGTGCATGTGCATGTATGTGTGTGTGTCTGTGCACACATGTGTGTCTATGCATGCATGTGTGTATATGTATGTATGTATGTGTTGGGTCTGGGTTTATTTGTGTGTGTGTGTGCCTATGTGTGCGTGCATATGTCTGCATACATGTGTGTGTGCATGTGTGTGTACATGTGTGTGTACATGTGTGTGTGCATGTGTGTGTCTGTGTTTTTATGTATGTGTGTATATATGTGTGTCTCTGTGTGTCTGTGTTTGTGTGTATGTGTCTGTATATACATATATTTGCATGCATGTGTGTGCAGTTGCTTCCCAAGATCCAAGAAAACCTGTTTAGACAGATGAGAATAACTGAATTTTAAAACCTTTACCAATAATTCTGAATCCAGGACAAAATATAGAATTATCTAGGTGTCTTTGAACAAATATCTATAAACTAAACTGCCCTGCTCAGCTTTGATTAATTTAGGATAGGCTACAGATTATATTGGAATTTTTAAAAGTTTTCTAGGTGATTTGAATGAGTTGCCAACGTTGCCCCCGAGATCAGCTAGACAAAGTCTTAGCTGTACATCAGCTTTAAGAATGCTTGTCTCCTGTGTATGTGCAGGATCTATTAAATAAGGAGGGAGGTGAAAGCCAAGCTTCAACCTGCTTTAAGTCTCCCTCGTGTGTGCTACCGAGGTTGGAAAGCACTATCCATGCCTTACCAGAGATGCAATGACGGTGATGATGTACATTAAGCATCAAATGACCCATCACGCGGCCTCATATTTCAACCTCTGCAACTGGGACTCATATTAGATGGCTCATCTTACCTTCACATATGGAATTAACAAAATTAATTTCATGTTCGCTCACATCAGCTCTATCATGATGAATACCTCGTCTGACCAGAGAATTGCCTCTCCTGCTTCTCACACACTTGCTCTGACAGTATCCGGAGAGCCAATAATCTACTTTGAGCAAAAATGAACACCATTCCATAGGGATACATTTCATGCAGGAGTTGACCCTGGACAACTCATAATTTCACAAGCATCCAGGTTCTTCTATTTTTGCTGGAAATTTAGGATTACGGATATGGTATGGCATGTTATAGGGAGTGGAAGCTAGCTGGTGTTTATATGTAAACCTCGTCCCTCCGTGTTCACCATCCTCCAATATCTGCCAAGCCCTGGAAAGCTCTTCAATATTACAGCAAAGTATGCTATGCTTATCACTTGTATTGTGATCATCTGTTCTACACTTGATCTTAGCCAAAAGGCCGAGAAGCGATGTGATCATCTGTTCTAAGCTCAGTTGTAATTAGAGACATTTCCATGACTCTTTGTCCATTAAGTAGAATATGTCTTGCTATAGCAAGGGAAGCAACCGTCTGGATGTGGTGAGTGGTTTGGTGTGGTAACAATTAGTCCTCATGGGTCCTACTGCAAATCTGTTTCAGAATAAGATCCTCCATGACTTGACTTAGACTGAATGCTCAACAGACACAAAATCATATTCTTTCTATGACTCTGGCAAAACAATACTGAGGTAGAAATTAGATCAGCTCTGGCTACCCCAGCCTATGTCCAAGATACTACATCCCTCCGCCGCCGCCGCAACGTCCTCACAGTTTCCAAATTAAGTATCATTCTCTTTCATCTTGCTGTTGTTTATCTCCTTGTGAGAATCCAGCTTTTAAGAAACTAATAGCAGGGCTGGGGAGATGGCTCAGAGGTTAAGAACACTGACTGCTCTTTCAAAGGTCCTGAGTTCAATTCCCAGCAACCACATGGTGGCTCACAACCATCTGGAATGGAATCAGATACCCTCTTCTGGTGTGTCTAAAGACAGCTACAATGTACTCATATACACTAAATACATAAATAAATAAATAAATAAATAAAATCTTTTAAAAAAAGAAAAGAAACTAATAGCAGCATAGAAACACTTTATGATAAAGAAATGATATAACTTCATTGAGTTAGGGATGGTCACTCATAACTAAGACCTCAACATTTAGCAACCTAAGGCTGGAGAATCAAAATTTCAAGATCATCTACAGTGAATTCAGACAAGCCTGGGCTATAGAAGGCTCTGTCCCCGCATAAAACAATAGCATCACCATGATTAAGAAACTATGCTTACACAGTTTCTTCTAATTTCACTTCTGCATATGGCTGTGAGTGGTTCATAGTATTTTCTGACATTGCCTGCAAGCAGAGTAGATCCCTTGAATTTCTCTTCATGTTAGCATTTTATTAACAGGAATTGATTCTCGGTGACATTACCTCAGCAGTTTTGCCAAATAGGGTCTTTTTTAAATTAGAAAGCTCCGTGTAGAATAAATGGATTATATTGTAGAGGTGAAAAGGAAGTAAAAAATTAGTCTTTAAGTAATCTGTGCACACACGTGCCTGTGAGCACGCACACAGTCCAGTTATCTCAGTACATCTATGATTCAGATGGCCACTGTACAAAGGACAATAAAGAAGCAGCTCCCTGGGGAATGGCAGCCCTGGTCCACAGGCATTATCCTTTCACCTCCATTACAAAGGACATAGAAGGGCTAATGCTAGAGCCTAGATCTCACTTGTATCACTCTAATTGGAGACACGATTATGAAAATAAGATGGGCAAGGTCCACAGAGTCAATGACTCTTTGAGCTGGCTAACATCCATTGTGGCAAGTATGTACCTCCTTTTACATGGTAACAAGAGAGACGTGGTTTCTGTCATGCCTCTCTATCTTTTTCCTGATCTTGGATGGATGGATGGATAGATAGATAGATAGATAGATAGATAGATAGATAGATGATAAATGACTGATAAAGATAGAGATGTAGATTTTAGATAGATGATAGATAGACAGATGATAGATTAATGACAGATAGAGACATAGATTTTAGATAGATAGGGATAGAGATGTAGATTAGATATAGATATAGCTATATAGATGTTAGATAGATTGATGATACTAGATGATTGATAGATAGATAGATAGATAGATAGACTGTTAAGCTGAAAAAAAAACATACTGCTAACTTCTTCAGATCTCTCTAATCATAAAATACTATTTAGTCATACTATTTTTTTGGTGTTGTTGTTGCTTCTGGAGACTGAAGCAAAGGTATTAATATATGTCAGGCAAGTGCTTTCCAAGCAAACTAAATTGTCAGCCCATGGAAGCCTAACTTTAAAATATCATTCACTTACAGAGAGAATAAAAGCCAGGTACTAAGCCCAAAGCTACAATCCCTGAATAACTCTGCTCACATATCTAAAGCTGTCATTTAAAAGAATAACCTGAAAAAGCTTGCGCTCCTCAATCACAGGAGCGAATGTCTCTAAATATCACATCATGCACTTGTTGAGTGGAGACTATCTCAGGCTCCTTATTTCTGACTCAGGAGATGTGAGTTCAGGCTTGGGACAAGAGAGTATATTAATTTCCCTTTCACTGGGACAAAGCAGTACTCAATGAGAAGCAGCACAAGCATTTGTTTTGAAGTTTGAGGGTCCAGCATGAGAAACTCGTAGTTCTCAACCTTCCTATCGCTGCAATTCTTTAATACAGTTCTTCATGCTGTGGTGACCCCAACCATAAAAAATTATTTCTGTTGCTACTTTATAACTGTAATTTTGTTACTGTTATGAATCATAATGTAAATATCTGATATTTCTGATGGTCTTGGTAGACCCCGGTGAAAGGGTCATTCAACACCCCCAGGGCTTGCATCCCATAGGTTGAGAGCTATAGGCATAAACAAAAGTACTGAGGAATGCTGGAATTCAACTGATTTCACCTTTTCACTGAGTCCTGAACCCTAGCCCAAGGGAGGCCTATAATCAGGGTCTTCCCTCCCTCAGTTAAAGTTAAAAGAATGGTTACCATGTCTACTATGTGATTTCAAATCTAGCCAAGTTGACAGTCAAGAGTAACCATCACAGATAATAAATCTCATTGCACATAGATATATTTGTTCTTTTCCTATAGCTTATTTTGGGTACCAAATGACCCCAAGAGTCACCTAAAGCCACCTGGGCTGTGCAAAAGTGTTGAGGCTGATGTGAATGGACTGCATTGCTACCTAAGGTCAGCAGATTCATGCTGCCACTTAGGGCCATGTCCTGGGTCCATAGTCCTGACACAGCCAAGGGTCTAGGCTAATGCCTATGGTGTGTGTTACCAACAATGGTCATGCATATGTCCCTGGCCTGTGCTGCCACATAAACCTATGCTGATGTCCATGGGCCATGGTGCTACTGGGGTCATGTGAGTCTTCTGCACTGCCAATCTGAGGCCATTGTATTGTCTGTGGTCTGGGCTGCCGCTGAGGGCCTTGTCTGGATCCAGGGTCTTACTGTAGCCTGGGGATGAATTTGTGGAATGTGCTGTCACCAGAGACAATATGGAGACCCACAATCTACATTCCCACTGACTATAAAGAGCAAGGAAACTACTTTTGCAGTGATCTCAATGACTAAAGACACATAATTGAGAAAAAGGAACACAGAAGACTTCTGCAACAACCCCTACCTCTAGCCCCAATCCCACCCTAAAGTAGCAGCTTAAATAGAAAGCCACCAAAGCTAACTAATTATTAAAATGTATGAAAAGGATGCTGTAGTTATTTCTCCACAATTGATGGTTTCTGATGGGGGTGCAGGAGGGTAGTAACTCAGTTGTATTTAAGGGTCAGGCCACTGAGATTTTTGACTATGTCCCAGTAAGTATATAACATAAGCTGGACTTGCAGTTTTATGTTTGTTTGGGGTTTTGGAGTTTTTTATTTCTATTTTAATTTTTATTTTCTTCTGGGGGGATCACAAAGGTGTGGGGGTGGACGTGGAAAGACTGAGAAATGAGTGTGGCGGGGTGCATAATGTGAAATTCCCAAAAAATTCAGTAAAAAGATCATGTTGAACAAAAAGAAAAGAGAATGATGGAGAAGCAGAGAAAAAAATCACATGTACAAGCAGAAAAGAAACAGCTATGTGCTGTCTGGAGATTCCTGGATGAAGGGACCATGAGGAGATAAAGGGAGCAGGTGAGACCCATGAGGCATCTAAGTCTGGAGCAAATTAAGAATGGGAGGCCCATTATGGATGATACAAAATATTCTTGAATGCAAATCATGAATATCTCCCTTAATGCTCTAGGCTTACGGACTGGGGGAGTCAATATTTTAAAGATAATTAATCCTTCTAAATTAATCCTTATTTCAAAGCACAGAAAAACAAACTGTGTGAATCTTCGTGACATTTCTTTGTCCTGTACTAAAACTCGCATAAAAGTGTTAAGGTTAAAAGAAGAGCCCATGTGATCTGAAAGAGGTGGCATAGGATTGGGCCTCTTGGTGACAGGACGTACTATAGTGACTCAGATGGAGTTGTAGGGCAAAGCTGTCAAAACAGATTGATGTAATAATACAAAAACGAATGAAACAGAATAAAGAGTGAGTCACAGGTAATTCCCCTTAGATAAATTCCCTTGGAACCCAACAACTGCCATCTTTACCATCTTAAAAATACATCCGACAGAAACGAGCTCACGTTTGCTCATAAAGTCAAGGTAAATTGTTTGCAGAATCACTCAATAGTCTAAAACTCTAAAATTCAGATGTCAATCAATGGCAGACCCGATTAATAGATGGTGGTATATCACTGTAATTGCATATCATATATTTCATAGTATAATAACAATAAACAGGGGAAAAAACAAACAGGGGTTTTATAGCTGAGTAAAAAGAGACAGACATACTCCCTTCACTTATACCAAGTTCAAGAACAGAAAAGAAGAAAGGGTGCTGTAGGTGGCACTTATGAGACGGAACATGGACTGGGTCTTCAAAATGTTCTTTATGTGTGTGGTAGTTATACCAGGGAGCTTGTTCTTTGAAGATCCACTGAGCTCTCTGTAAGTGTGTGCACACCTTGATAGAGAAACCATGGCATAACGAAAGTTGACAGTGTCCTAGTAATTAAATCGCCATGCAGGAAAACTGCCTTTGGCTTGGATGGGAAATGGCTTTTGCTAGCCTCACATTAAAAAGGAACCTTTTTTACTTGCTGGACTTCATTTCTCCTTAGACAGTTTGCAATAACAAATATTGAAGTGGTTTGCCTCGAAAAAGAGAGATTATAGTCCCGGGTAGGAGATAGATGATGCGGGTATAATTGTGTGGAAAGAGAGACAAGAGGCCAGCTAGAAGTAATGGCTCAGAGATAGAAATCACAGGAATTGAAGTTTAATTATCTATAGGATGAGGGAAAAGGGGAGATAAAAGTGACTCCAAAGTTTCTAGCTTGATAGATTTAAATGATTATACGAGGGGCATACTGGGTCTTTTTTTTTTTTTTCTTAAGGAAAGTTTAGTTTGAGTTATTAGATAGTTGTTGGGTTTTATGCTATCTAAAATATGGATCTGGAACCAGGTAAGACATCTAATCTAACATTAGAGTCATGAGTTTGAGTCCCTTCAAATGCATGTGTAAAGCCCCCAAGAATGCGTGAAAATTCCCATCTGGGGGAACTGTATAATATGAAGAGGTTTTATAACTACAGACAGACACCAGGGGCATGAACTAAGGAGAGTCTAAGTAACAAGCCCTCATGCCATTTATCTCAACTACTTTTAACATATATGTTCATTCAATTAGCATAAGTAATTATCTTTTTTTTGTCCTTTGGTATTTATTTCCTAAGTATGAAAATTATTGTTTTCTTACACTGTGGTGTTACTCCTGGGCATATACCCAGAGGATTCCCAAGCATGTAATAAGGACACATGCTCCACTATGTTCATAGCAACTCTATTTATAATAGCCAGAAGGTGGAAAGAACCCAGATGTCCCTCAACAGAGGAATGGATACAAAAAATGTGGTATATATACACAATGGAGTATTATTCAGCCCCATGAAATTCTTAGACAATGAACTGGAGAACATCATCCTAAATGAGGTAACCCAGTCTCAAAAGATCAATCACGGTATGCACTCACTGATAAGCGGATATTAGCCTAGAAGCTTGGAATACCCAAGATACAATCCACATATCAAATGATATCCAAGAAGAAAATAGGAGTGGCCCCTGGTTCTGGAAAGGCTTGGTGCAGCAGTGTAGGGGAATACCAAAACAGGGAAGTAGGAAGGGGTGGATAGGGGAACAGGGGAGAGGGAAGAGGGCTTATGGGACTTTTGGGGAGGGGGGATCCAGGAAAGGGGAAATCATTTGAAATGTAAATAAAGAACACATCAAACAAAAGAAAGAAAAGAAAAGTGGTGTCAAACTGATATTTATAACTTCACAGAGGAATATCAGGAGGGTGGACCATATATAATAATCTTCTAGAAAACAAATATTTTTTAGGCAAAGTATGATTATTAATGAAATATTTACAGATTTGTATAAGATGGTTAATAAACACTTAAACAATTTCTTTTGTTGGTAAAATACAGTTTTTCTTTCCCAAAGTCTCATGGTCCATTCTCATTACCTGGAGACTGTGATACAATCCTCTGACTCTAAGAATAATACTCAGTTCAGAAAACACATTCTGTTTCCTCTTGTGTGAACCCCTTGACCTGACTACTCTTATTCAGCAAACTATTTCCAAATCTAGTGTCATACTATACAGCCCCTGTTTTACTGTATCTTAGTTTGGAGATTGTAAGAGCTACCAAGCATCTACTGGGCAGGCCTCTGTTCATACAGCATTGATTAACATGCACCAGGAGTATGCACCTTGCAGACAGATACAGCAGAGAACAGAAAACACACATTACTTTACTCACCTTTGTGACTTTCTCCAGGATGGCTGGAAGTCTGGGTCTGACTGGAACTGTCAACTGGAATTTCTGAGAGGAACCTCTCAAATATGGTGATTTTGAAATAATCAAACTTTCACCTGGTGGTCTAGGTTTCTGGAGACTGGAGGCAGGAAGTAGATACAGCTCCCTTCTTAGAGCCTGAATCTAGAAACATATACAATATCAACTTTGGACTAATTGCTTTGACCATTTTGGGAACTTCTCAGATTCAAGGGGAAGGGCAACAAAGAATTTGGAGATCTGTTTAATCCATTTCACACACAAATAAATCAGATGTGATCTCACTTGTTAAATGTTTGAATGTGTCATCTCAGGTTTCAGAAAGTAAAATAAAGCAAATCTGAATATGTTCAAGTTTCATAAAACAAATTTATGTTTCTAAAGATAGATCACTCTATCTAGATGGCACAAAATGGAAAGTTGAGAAGACATAGGTGATTTGGAATTCTGATAAATGGTATTAAATAAGTAGAAACAGAAAAACTAGTCATTGTTTTGGATGCTTTGATTTACTGACTATAAATAAGAAACTTGTGCTCAGCACGGTGTTATCCTGGGATGGAGGAGACGGCGCAGCGATTAAAGCACCTGCCATGGCATCAAAAGACTGACAGAGTGCAGGGACTCAGAAATGCCGGGGGGCCAAGGCAGCCTTCCTGGAATTCCAATCTCAGAAAGTGGGACCACCCATGTGGCCCCAGGAGAAAGCTACAGACACTAGACTCCTAGAGTCAGCAAGCTGTGGATCTGCTTAGGACACCCTGCCTCAAAGAATAAAAGATGAAGGAGGAGCCATCAACTCAAGTTGATGTCAACCTTGGGTCATCATAGAGAGACCCACACATGTGTGTGTCCACACATTTAAGAATATGCATTCACATACTACCCAGACCCTGTCTTGGTATTTCTTCTCTAATAACTATTGAAAGTAATACTTACTCAAAATTTTCCACATATTTGGTTTTGATGCTTAAGTGTTAGGGAAAAGAAACTCATGACTAATATGTTCCTCATGGATGTTATTTCTTATTTGGGACATTTTATTGATTTTAATCAATTAATCCTCAACAAGAATCTTTGAAATTAGAATTTGTATCCTCATTTTATAGGTTAAAAAGATGCGAGTTCAAAAATGTCAAAATATATAGTACACTGCATACAATCTATATAATATACATACATATATATGTTGAGTTATTTAGAAGCTTTCTATAAATATATGTATGTTTATACATGTGCATAATACATTTGAATAAAGTGTAACATAAAGTATATATAAGTATTTATAGTTTATATAATAAAAATAAATTATAAATATTTTATTTCACATAGAATATCCTTACCTGCTATATGCTTACTGTGATATAGTATATATTCTTACATATTTATGGTAACCTATATCAGATCTCTGTTATCCTTCTGTTCCTTATATTGGAATAAAGGCACTTTGCTACCCTCTAGGATGTATCACCACTCTAGACAGCACAATACCCTAAAATATTTTTCCAATTTAGCATACTCTAGTGAACATGTTAGGTAAGCCAACTGGTTATGTGTTTTAGAACAACCCAGATTCAGTGAATAGGAATTATGATAGGCACTTTTACTGTAGATAGAACAGACAACATATTTCCAATCTGGGGTTTCAAAAGATTCATAACGATCCTGTGAATGTCAGTCCTCATTTTTTCTCACGTGATCACCAATATTGTCTTAGCTGACAAAAGCTAAGAGCATCACCATGATGTGAGTTGAAGACTCAAGACCAACACTGCGTTGAAGCACAGGCAAGGTTTTCAGTTCTCTTGACAACACCCTATGAAGCCATGGCCCATGAACTTGATTAGTTTTTATGTGCTATTGCTAGAGCTATTCATACAAAACCTTCATGTTGTTCTTGAAAAGAGATCATCACCCATCCAGGAGCATGGATCCTGGGTTGAGAGATAGCTTATGTAACACTATCATGCTATGTTCTGCTTTAAGCATTTATTAGACATTTATTAGACATTTCCACTTGCTTTCCACTGGAGATACTCACATTTGTTGAAGAATCTAAGACATTTCTTGGGAAGTCCAAAATAGTAAGTAGGTTAAAAATTGCCCCAAGCTAATATTTAATAGTATTCAATATGTAGATAGGATTAATCCCAGGGGATGGAAATAGTTACTATCTACAATAAAGCTAGTGAGAGAATCCATCTCAGTCAAGAGAAGCCTGGAGAACAGCATCCCAAATAGAACCCAGAGAACCAGCAAAGCCTTTGGGAGATGGAGTCAGGTATAATGGTTAGTCTGGTACTATAGGAACTAGAAATTAATTTCTGGTTTTTTCTCAATTCTAGTGCCAAGACAGTAGCTGATCCTATAGAGCATCTTCTAAAAGTGTCAGGAACAGAGGGAGGTAGTAAGGGTGGAATATGTGCCTCACCTTTCCTTGTGATCATCTAAACATTATAAGATAATCATAAAACCCACTTAGGAATGTGTTTGCATATGATGAATCAGATGATAGATCCACATACATAACCTCAAATGAAGATCTGAATCAGATAGATCTGCATGCATAGCCTCATATGAAGATCTGAATCAGATAGATCTACATGCATAGCCTCATATGAAGATCTGAATCAGATCAACATGCATAGCCTCATATGAAGATCTGAATCAGATCTACATGCATAGCATCATATGAAGATCTGAATCAGATAGGTCTATATACACAGCCTCATATAAAGGTCTGGCTACAGAATTAAAGCAAACATTCAATTGAAAATAATTTAATCAAAACCTGTTCCTCAGACATACCTTTCAGATTTAGAGAAAAACAAGAAAATGCCAAATCTATTTCACGTTCATAGATCAAGGCTGGGGGGGGCGGGGGAGACTAGCAATGGTAGCAATAACTTCCATCAATATGATATTAGATACATCTGTCTCTGATTAGAAAAGACTATGCTTGTGGGATAATTTTGTCTTATAAGTAACTTAAACTACCAGAGTCTGTCTTTCAAAAGGAGGTCAGTAGTAAACTGAAAGTGACAGGTTCACACCTTTCTACACTCAATAGTCCTGAGTGATCAAACAGTGGGGATCTGATATACATTTAACAGGGTAACACTTGTCAAGTCCCTGAATCATCTCTGTGTGTGTGTGTGTGTGTTATGTACTGTCATATAGTATATATATATATATATATATATATATATATATATATATATATATAGAGAGAGAGAGAGAGAGAGAGAGAGAGAGTATGTGTGTGTGTGTGGTGTGTGTGTTCGTGTTCACATGTTTACATCTATGTGTGGAAGCCAGATGTTGCCACTTGGTTTCTTCTTCTATAGCTATCCATCTTATTTCTTGGCACAATGTCTCACATTGAACCTGGAGTCCATTGTTCATCTAGACTCTCTGGCCAGTGAGCCCCAAGCATCCCTGTCTCTGTCATAAAAATGTTTGAAATACAGATGGGCACTACTGTGCCCAGCTTTTGTAGGGATGTCGTGTATTTAAACTGAGGTATTCATGACTATGTGACAAGTTTTTAACCAAGTATTCTATCTTCCCAGCCTTTGGGGCTGCCATCTTTTAAGAGCTACAAGGAATCCAAAAGTCAACTTTTGAAGAATTAGCTACTTTGTTGGGGGGGGGGTGTGGGAAGGAGAAAGCTTTTTTGAAAACAACATTGATTAAGGAACTCTTGCTGTAAAGGTCTTCCTTAGCCAGGATTTTCTCCTGTTCAGAGACTGCCTATTTGTCCCAAAGTTTAGTCTTTATAGCTTCCAGAGAGAAGTAGAGATGTCATTGACCCAGTCTGGTAGATAATAGTGTTAGATCACTGTGGATTAGCAGCAGAGAGAAAAGTGCCCTACCCAGGAAGCAACACAATCGATTCAACCCATGAGATGATGGAAGGACCAAACTCTTCCACTCCTCCATGTCAACTATGGAAAGCTAACTCTTAGTCCCAAAGATTTCAGGCTTTGAGTTCAAAGTGTTTGCTTTCAGTATTACAACAACTGGTACAATTCCTTATTGGGTAAATCCCATGTACTTTCTATATGTATATCATATAAGGGAAGGTAGCAAACCAAAGTCTCATCCTCCTTGGCCATTGGTTGCACTCCGAAGTATCTCTTACCTGTGGGGTTCTACAGGCTGGAGGTCTTATCTGTGTGATCTGAATAATGAAGAAATTGGCTCAGATGATACCCAATGAGGTTTTTGCCTTAAAAACCCTAGCAAGATCAGGCTCACCCAAGATATGCTCATCGTATTCTGAGCATGAGAGCAACCAGCAAGGCTGATTTTGAAAGCACAGATAGTAGCAGCTTCTTCCCACTGCAGGACGGTTGCAGCACACAGGGCAAGAAAAGGAAGAAATGGTGGAAGAGCAGGAGAGAGACAAATGTTTGAGATAGTACATTTCGTTCTCTACCACAATGGATTCTAAAGATAACAAAACTGAACAGGTAAGGAAAAAAATATCTGCCTTATCACTCATTGCAGTATAATTAGAACCAAGTGTGGAATGAAAACAGAAACTACTTCCATGTATGAAAGCATTGCCATCTCCAGCACTGGATGAAGCAAGGATGGGTCTAGATGCTTGAACTGTAAGCTACACTGAAATATTCTCAATATGCTTTGCCTACAGAACGCCCAGTACTTGTCCCTTCTCCACTTCTAGAACAGAACTGTAAGACAAGGATTGAGTTCACCATCGAGTTGAGTGTTGCATGCCCCCTTCCTCTTAGAACTAATGGATACAGGCATATTTTGTAAAAGAGCTGTTGAGGTATCATTAGCCTAGGACTGAGGTAAAATGATCATCTGGATTGGGATGGGGTGCTAAAGATAAGAAATATCTTTAGAAGCGGGAGGCAAAGGACCTCGACTACAGAACAAAACCAGTATGATTTCAAGCAGGTTAATAAAGCCACCTGTGACTCAACGCTGAAGGTACCGGAAGCTGCAGGAGGCAAGAGAAAAGTTCCTCTCTGGTACAGCTACCACATTAGTTTTAGGCTTTCATCCTTCAGAGTTACAAGAGAATGAAATTCCAGGGATGTTTAGTGAATTGCTGGGAGAACAAGAGAAAACATGGGTTGGGGGGATGGGAAGCTGAGAAAGCAAAGAGAAAGAGGCAAACTAATACGGTTATCTAGCAATGGAAGTGGACAATAGGAGCTTACTGTTGCTGAGTGTGGGCTGGGTCTGGCCTGAAAGCCAGCATTATATATATGTGTGTGTGTGTGTGTGTGTGTGTGTGTGTGTGTGTGTGTGTATGTATGTATATGCACACTTATATATACATATATGAATTGAATCTGAAGACCAAGAAACTGGGGTAATATATACCTTCTCCAGCTTATGGGATACTTTTCAAAGAGGTATTAATCCCCCAGGACTTAGAATTTGCTATACAAAAAACAAATCCATTCTAGCAGTAGAGAGAATCCCATACTCAGATGAGCAGGTCCCAACAATTGGATATCACAGAATGTGCCGAACCCCTCCAGAGAACAGGCTCAGTCACAGAGAAGAAAGAAGAAGTAGCTGGAGGCAGCTCCTTTAGTAAAGTTTCCAGGAGAAGTCCTAGGTCAGGCATGAGGGTTGGTGAATCTGGAAGATTTAAGCAGGCACTGAGATAGAGGGACTGTCTCTGCTTGGCTGTCTGGTACCCAGGCCTGAGATAGTTAGGGAACATGGGTAGTAGCCTTGAGTATGATAGTCACATAGAAAGGAAAGTGTGGATATAGACATATGCCATTGGTCAAGAAGGGGAATCCATGTGGATGCCAGACCTCAGTCCTAGATCCAGGCAAGGTCTTTGTCTGTAGGCTTTGTCTGTTGTTTTAAAAGGTCCGGGGAACTGGGCCCAAGGCCTCATACTAGGCAAGCACTCTACTCAGTTCTAAATTTTGTTTTTATATTCAATTTATTTTATTTGGTATACCTCCAATATTTTTTCTACTTATTTTGAAACAGGATCTCACTAAAATACATGACCTAGACTTGACTTCACGCTAGCCCTGGCAAACTTAACTCATGATCCTTCTGCCTCAGCATCCCAAGAAGCGTGGGTTACAGGCTTGTACCACGTGCTACTTAAGGCCACTCCTCATTCACATGGTTCATCTGGGACAAATGAAAGAACCAGGTAAATGTACCGACAGCACATGCTAAACACTGTCATATTTTCAGTGCCCTTAGTGCTCTCCTAACCAAAACCTCAGCAACCGTCACATGGACAGTAACTAATTAGTTCTAATGTTTATGAGTTTCCCCTCCAAAATACACAATACAGTATTAGGGAACAAAGTTGGATAGCTGACATTACTCAGTTTCAAAACACACCACAAACCTATAGTAATCCATCCAGAACGACATTATCAACGGGATTTTACACACACACACATACACACACACACTCATACAGACAAATGTGTCTGTGTGAGTGTGTGTATGTTTGTGCGTATATGCCATATATGTATAATCCCCTGATATTTGACAAAAGCGTAAAAACCATAACGAAATGGAGAACAGTGTTTGCAGCTCTACTGAGAGAGGTACAGGTTGGGACTAGACACAGACCTTAACCTTTTAGAAATACTCTAAGGAGATAATATAGAAAAAAAATGTATAGCCGTGGATTTGATGATGTCTTTTGAGATGTGGAAACAGGTGGTGGCGCACGCCTGTAATCCCAGCACTCTGGGAGGCAGAGGCAGGCGGATTTCAGAGTTCAAGGCCAGCCTGGTCTACCGAGTGAGTTTCAGGACAGCCAGGGCTATACAGAGAAACCCTGTCTCAAAAAAGCCAAAAAAAAAAAAAAAAAAAAAAAAAAAAAAAAAAAAAAGAACTATACTTCCTGAAAGACTCAGAACCTGGCTCATTCTAAGAGATTCTGCTCTGCAAAGAGCGCCATCAAAAAGATGTACCCAAGACCTTAACAGGCATCTGAACAGAAGAGATCCACAAGTAGCAAACAAAGTATGGGAAGAAGCTCTGAATCATAGGTCACAGGGGGATGCAAATAAAAATGGTGATAAGATGCTGCCCCCACACTACTAGATTAGCTTAAGCCAAAAATGATGGGCCTCAGATGCTGGCAAGGCTATTGAAGAAGTGAGACCGTTGCTCACTGCTGGTGGCAATGTGAAATGGGATTTCCATTCCACATGACAAGGTCGTGGCTTCCCATAGAACTTATGCTATGATACAGCAACTGCACCCCCAGTGGTACTTGTACAAAGAAATTGGAAACTTCTGTCTAGACAAAAGAATCTACATGTGGACACTTAGAGCAGCCTCCTTCATAATTGCTAAAGCACAGAAGCCACCAAGAGGTCTTTAAATAGATCACTGGGCAAATAATTATGATACATCTGGACAATGGAATGTTATTTGGTGCTGAAGGAAATGGGCTCCTAACCCCAGAAAAGACCCCGAGGGAACTTAATTGCCCTAATTGACAGAAGCAAAACTGAAAAGGTCACACTGCAGATTCATTACTCTATCTTATTAGAAAAAGAAAAACCAGAGATAATAAAAAAGCTACTTGCCAGGGTTTAGGGAAAGGAGAAAATTCATAGCAGAACAAAAAATGGAATTAGGGAGCAATGAAACTACTCTCTAAGAAACAATGATGATAGCTATGTTAGTCAAAATGTATAGACTATACAACCTCTAGAATTAACCCAAATATAGACTTTAAGCGACTTAAAGTAACAATGTGTCAATGTGTGCACCTCTTTCATAAAATGTAACATTCTGCTAGAGAAAGTTGATGAAGGTGACCATGCCTATGTACAAGCAAAGGTATAGGATACGTCTCTGCTCTTTCTTTGAATGTTGCTACAAACCTTAAACTTAGCACTCTCTAAAAGGAAAAGATAAATGAGATATGGGTCAGATAACAATAAACTTGACCCCAAGTGAATCCCATCTTGACACATAACAGCAAAAAGAAAGCTAAGCTTCCACTACGAAGTATAAACTCTTCTAACCATTCATTTAAAAATCCCATCAGGACCTAAAATAATTGTGATATTATTCCTCTTTGTACCTTGCCACTTAATCAAAATATTAAAAAACTACTTCATTTTTTTGGCTTATTCAGTTCTACACGTTTGTCCCAGAAACGAGAATCTCAGTAGGTAATGAATAAAAGACAAAGAATATGTCCCCGTAGAGCCTCCATTCTTCATCACTGGGGTGACTGAGGGAGTGTCACGAAGCCAACAGCAATTTATTATTGACTTTAAAGTCTCCCCATGTAGAATAACAGGAATGACTGAAAGTGTTATGAAAAGCTTCTTTCAACATCAAATAATGACACCACATCTCTCAGACATCCTTTTGTTGCCTGGTGTGGCAGAAGCATCTTTTGAGACCTGCCTTTAGAATGCCAATCATGCTGTGGCCCTCCACAGATCTGCGGCACTGGGAAAAGATCTGTACTTCATCACACAGAATGTGGAGGCAACAGAACCTGCCTGGGGTTGCTGCTCCACATAAATTAATTATCCAATATTAACTCTAGTTTCAAAGGGCAAGGGAGCTCTCTCCTCTCTCTCTCTCTCTCTCTCTCTCTCTCTCTCTCTCTCTCTCTCTCTCATGTATAAAAGGGGGAAGGACTCCCTGATGGTTGGGAAATGGTCACCCCAGGCCTTTCATACACACCAGCCATACCATGACATTAAGTATCCACATCGTTTATCTTTTCAGTTTTATACTTTCTTCTCCCTGTATCCCTTCCTGTCTTCTATAGCAATATTTATTCTTTGTGATATGCCTTCATTTCTTTCATGGTGATACAAGGAGAGGTTCAGAGTCACCTAGAAAGGCAGCCAGGTTGTCCCTTCTTTAAAAAGTACACAAATAATATGTACTTCTGCCCTATCACCAGACAAAGCCTAGAGGCACTGTTCATAGAGGGTAGTGCCTCTCCCTCACCTCCCCCACCCTTCCCCCCAACTCATATCAAGCCCCCCACTCCCTCTCAAATTCATAACTTCTTCTTTGTTATTGTTACATTATCTTACATGTATATATATGCATATATGCATACAAGTATGAATACACACACACACACACACACACACACTGCTAAGTCCTTTTAGCATGGCTATATATTACGTATATGTGCTTAGGGCTAATAATGACCTATCAGGTGAATTATTGCTGGAGAGAACCCATTCTTCCTCTATAGGAAGTCTTTAATTGCCTATAGCACAGGAAGGGATCCTGTAGGAGTTCCCCCATTCACAGTGGTGCATCAACTGGTGTTGCTATTATGCAGGGCATGTTTAGATGATCATGCTATTGAGATTTCATGGGTGCAGCTCTCCTACTCCATATAGAACACACGACTTCGCTGCTGGCATCCTGGTCTTCTGGCTCGTACAATCTCTCTACACCCTCTTCTGTGATGGTCCCTGGGCCTTAGACGCAGGAGCTGTGTTGTGGTTGTGTCATCAGATCTGGGCACCTCATGGTCAGTTGTTCACTCCATTTTAAACAGTTATGGATATGGACACCATTATAGAAATCCACCATCTTTATTACCTCCCTCTGGTTGGGCATAATATTTGCCATCCTTGGCTGGTTTTCAAAGAGCTGAGAGGTCCTCTGAGTCCCTGATGGCACCATAACAGAGATAAATTTCGTCAGTTCCCACATGCAAGTCATTGTGAAGGGGTGGAAAAACAAGCATTGTTTTTCCTCAAATGTGAGTGCCTGTACCCTTCAATTTCAAACTGAAGGTGAGCAGCCTGGTGTATGCACCCTCTGAGGTGGGAGGTTAGACTTTCACTCCATGAAGTTGTAGAAGCAGGATACCACTGTGCCAAATAGGGTTCTGAAATAAGAGGGCAGCATAGGTTTACCTGTCCCAGGTTGAAGCTGTGTAGAATAATGGAGAATATGAGCACATATAAGCAGTGTTATTTAAGAAACCATTACAGAATTTCCCTGGTATGTATAACTAGTCCCTTTCTCTACCTCTGGTAGAACTAAATGCTTAAAAAAAAAAAAATCCATAGTAGACTTTTGACTGTTGTTTTTCAGTTTATTTACCTCAACCCACCATCTCTATAACTTCAAACTAGGATATGAATGCATTAAGAGCCAACCAAGAAGCCGGGAGACGACCAAAGTAAACAGGTTCTTCCCAGCACTGGCCTTGGGGATTGGCCTGGCCTGAGACCAGCCACTGCGACTGGAATTCTCCTGTGAGGAAGGTAGATGCTTTCTTCCTTCTGCCCTTGGGGTCTGCTCTCTGACCCGATTTAAGCTGCAAGGTGGTGGGGGGAGGTTGGAAAAAATGCTATCTGGGGAATGTAGTGCTAGGACATAGTACCCACCGAAGAACATATTCTTCTTCCGGTGGCCCTACAGATTCACAGAAGGTCACAGTCAGGCTTTCTTGTTGAAATGAAAGCGCTTGCTCATCTTACTTTCCGGTTTGCATGATTTCTCTCTCCAGGAAATCTGTAGAGGCAGAAAATAGGTATACAGAATGGAGAGCATCTCGCATTGTTAGATTGCATTAAGTCATGAGACAGCTCAACTAATGACTAATCAATTATTAGTAAGACAAACCAGAAATGAGAGAGATGTTTTCACTGCAAAAACGGGATGCTTCCTGATCTGCGATCATCAGATATGGAAGACCTCTATTAGCCAAGATCCAAAACCACCAGACAGACCTCTGTCGCCTACATATCTTTTAGCTTCAAAGTCTAGAAAGCCCGCAGCACAGGAAACACCGATTTACCAAATGCCTATGCTGCCTTGCCATAACCTATTTTCTGGCTGCTGCCCCAACTGTGCGCAGCAAGGGCCAGCCTGCCAGCCCTGAGGAGGAGATCCTCAGAGGTTGACGGCCGATGGGCTCCCCCTAGAGGCCAAGCATGCTTCAGAGTGAGAAAGGCACCATGGCAGGTTGCCAGGAAACCAACTCCTTGGAGCCACTGCAGAAAAACACAAGGAGCGGGAGGGTCCCCTGTCAGCACATTGTTTGGTGAGAGGATTTCATCTCTCTGGAGGGCATAGCTGAGCGCAGATCTCGTCTAAAACCAAGAAGAAGCGAAACTCTGTGAATCCCAGCGGAGGAGCTTCTTTAATCATCATCATCATCATCATCATCACCATCATCATCATCACCACCATCATCATCATCACTTTCTGCTTCTTGGGGGCCACCCCTGTCCCTTGCTTTGCGTACACTCATGGTATTTATTTTCCATAGCAGCTCTTGCAAAGGCAAGGCAGAGCTGGAGGGGAGCCCTGTGTTCAGGGAAGTAGATGGCTGAGCTCCAGTCAGCAGAGCAATGCACGTTTGGTTCCAACGGCTTCATACCTACAGAGCCCTTTTCCTCTGAACAATTTCGGCCTTGATATATATATATATATATATATATATATATATATATATATATATATTGCCTCAGCAAGATGCCATAAGGTTTTAGAAAATTCGACTTACAAGTGAAGGCTCTAAAGAAAATCACACAGCATTTTCTGTGATTATTGTGTTTATGAAGCATTTTAAGATGTGGAGCTATTAGTGTTGCTGCAGCCACATCTTTCCTAATTCTGATTATTCTTTGAATGGTCTTCACATACTTTGGAATGGATTTTACAGTTGTTTTCCCTACCCCCTCAGCTCTGGGAAGCCAAGCCGCTTTCTAGGTGCGAGCCCCCTGCGTGTGCTATTTAAACATCCCTCCTTCCCACTCGAACCTTCCCTTTCCTGTTCCCTTTGCTGTTTCAGAATGCACTCGAGGGTCAGAGGTCCTTCAGGACAGCCAGGCCACTAAGAACAGAGTGCAACCTATATTATTTATAGAAGCAGGGCCACACCCAAGAAGTTGGGGAGTGAGAGGCTGAGAAAGGGCTGGGGCACAGAGAACCCCACCCTGTCTCCCTCAGCCCTCTGGGAGGAGCAGAGCAATGGAACAAGTAAGAGCTTGCAGGAAGAGGTCAGGCCCACCTGGCTGAGGTGAGTGTCAGGAAGAGCTGGTGCAGTCAGCAGGAGAGTCTTGTCTCTGGCTCCGGTGATCAAGGTGAGGTTAGCACAGGCTAGTAAGAGCACATGGTCCCCAAGGAGTAGACAGAGGACAAGGACCTAGAAGGTGGAACCGCCTGTCTCCTCTCTCTCTGCCTGCCTGTCTAGCATCTAATCATGACTGAACTCTTCACCTGTGTTTCTGCTGATTCGGTTCTACTTTCTGAACGGTCCAAATGCTGCTTTTGGTCAACTCTAACCGAAGCCAAAGAAGGAGAAAAGATTCTGAAAGTCTTGTACCGGCAGAGTGAGAGTCATTGTACCGGCAGAGGCAGGTGGATCTGAGACAAAACAGTATTTGTCATTCAGCTTTATATACCACATACGTGATTATAACTTTCTTATTTATCTGCATATAAATACCTACAGCAAAGCACAAATCGAATTTCCTGCTGAGGAACTTGGAAATGGCAACTTGGACACAAGATCTCTTGTGTGCCAACAGCTGCAGGGCAGCCTTCGTTGGGGGCCAGAGTTCAGTTGGCTCTGGGTCCCTTGCAACTGGCACGTCAGTTTGCACCACTAATAAAGGAACGCAAACAACACTGCACGAAAAAGGCTTATTAGTTTGCATGATTGAGAAGCTCGGCCTTCAGGCATAAACTGATCAGAGCTCCAAACACACTTTTTTTTTTTCTGGAGCTGAGGACCAAACCCAGGGCCTTGTGCTTGCTAGGCAAATGCTCTACCCCTGAGCTAAATTCTCGACCTCATTCCAAACACACTTCTTTTGCATTTTTGTCCCTCTGGTAGCTTTGCAGGGCACTGGTCCACAGCAATGCAGCTGCATGCTTCTTCATACATGAGAAATAAAGCAAGATGCTTCCCTGCTGGAAAACAAATTCGCCGTGGATAGTGTTACTGGAGTCCCCATTATGTCCAGGGGGAAAAAACCCATAAGACAAGTAGCTATCAGAGACAATACTGGTGGGGTCAGAGCATCAATGACTCCTAATTTAGCACAGCAGGTCATGTATGATGTATTGCTTTACTAAACCTGCAGTAACAGAATATCACAGACTACAAGGTTTAATCTACAGAAATTTAATTCTGAATAGCTCTGGAGACTAGAAATTTGAGATCAAGATGTTGCCGTTCTAGACCTTTTGATTTCCCTAGGGTTAAAGGTGGGTGCCACCTCACTGTGTCCTCTCATGACCTTCCCTGCTCTGAACATAGTTGTCTCTGATGTCTTCTGGGGACACCAGCACTGCTGGGTTGGGTCTCCGTCCTCATGACTTTAACAGTAATTGGCTTTGTATCGCCAATGTAGTCACACTGGGTAGAGGTCAGGCTTTATTGTATGACTTTGGGGTGGTTCAGCTCAGTCTAGAACACATGGTAACAATGGAGATGATCTTCTCAAAGAACAGGACCTCAATAGTATAAGAAAATGACAGACATTAGGGAAGCAACCAAAAGGTTCTGTGTAATCCAAAAGGCCCTCTAAAGTTAGTTCCTTTCGCCCTAGATTCTAAAAACATCATTAATTAGGAGTTTGGCTTCCCAAGGGCATCCTACTACTTACTATATATGGGCCTCCGGGGTCTTAATATTTTGTCTTAGTAAACATTTCCTAAAGCATAATCCAAGGGACACTTGCCTGTGACATATTCCTCTCACTTAAATAAATGTTGGTAAATCCTAAATAATACTGACCAAGACTTTACAAATTAACCTATTATTTAAGTGTATCTAAGATTCTCTAAGAGTTTTTTTAAAAGGTATTTACCAACATGCAGCAGGGGACCAGTCAACCTCTTTCCCCAAATCTGACCTATGAAAATGTTCCCACAGAATACATTTCAGGAAATGCTATTTTCAGAAAAATATCACTCTCTAGTCAAAGCAGTAAGAGATGAGCCACAGGAGAGAGAACATTGCAGGTTGAACGATTCCCCGGGTGTAAGTTAGGCAGGGAGGATGTCCCGCTATCTGCTGGTCTAATTTATTTTTATTCCGCTTTTGTTCTTGTGGAGGGACAAAGTTTCCTGCTTTGAGAAAGGAAGCCAATACATGTCAATTTCAATCTTCTCTCACTGAAAAGTTGTTATTCTGGTGTTGCCTGACAGAACCCACTCAAATAGAACACCTGGAAGTGAGTGGTCACCGCCGCCTGGGTGCACCTGTGGTAGCCAAGGGCTACGAGAGACTCTAACAGGAACCGGAAACGGAGGTCCGGAATAATGAAATGTCCGTGCCAGAATGATTGTACACTAAGAACTCTGCAAAACGAGAACATGAAGAGCGGGTGACCAAGGGAGAAAATCAAGCGGCAGCCGCCCAGAGACAAGAGCAGCTCGGAGCTTCAATTTGTAATGACTGAGTGGGATGGCGAGCCAAGATCTCAGTACCGCCCCTGTGCTCTTGGGACGCGCTTTCCAATTTTAAACACTTGGACACCATAAGGAGTGGATGCTTCCAACATATAACCCAAGACATCTGTTAAAGCGAAGTAAAACAGAAAAACCTGAAGGTAATTTGGAAGCTTCCAAACACCTGTGAGTCCGACAAGAGTCAAACCCTCCCTTCCTTCGAAACGCAGATGAACTGGAACCTTCTGGGCATCCCGGCAGTTTACCATCTGTACCAATAACCCTCGCCTGCAGTACAGAGTCTTCTAGGAGGATGTAAAAATCCAGGAACTGAGATAAGAAAGCTGTTTACACCTGCAGCATCTGTTTCAGCATTTCCAGGCCCCTCGCACTGGACTTGCGTACAGGCATACTCCAAAACCACCTTCTCCGTCTGCATTTCAGATGAAGACAGAAGAAAAAGGAGGAGAAGGAGTAAAATGAAAAGGAGAATGAGAAAAAGAGAAAGAAAAACCCATCTTAACCCTCTAAACACTGCTACCATAGTGTTTAAAAGGAATAGCAGCATTAATTTCTCATCACATTAAACGATCCCTACACCTAAGTCATCATTAGTAAGCTGAGTGCAGCGCCAGAGACAGGCAAAGCAATTACAAAGATGGAAAGGGCATTTAGTCCATACTGTTGGAAAGTAAGACCTTGAGACAAGCTAATCACCGCAAAGCAGGGGATAAAACAACGGGTTTAAAAAGAACAATAGTAATTAAAGGCCGCCATCCTCCTGTCTTCCAGGAAGAATGCTAACAACCTCAATTCACCTGTTTTGCCCAAGACAGTCAGTCACTTCCAAGGGGCAATCAAACCCAAGGGACAGTATGATTCACACAAAGCACTCTAATATAGTTGGGTCTTTAGATTTGTTCAGTGGTGAAGGAGAGAACACCAGGAATGAGAAGCTCAAAAGTACTCAAGGTCTATAAAATGTCCATAGTGATTTAGGTAAGAGTCACACCACCCTCTGCTCTGAGAACCATGCAGAATGTGTTGGCCTCTAGATACCAAACACAGTAACAATTTTATTGCAACACTGGCGGCTTTGTAGCTATTCAGAGCTTCTAAGTTGAAAGAAGATGACTGATGTCTGAACTACAAGAACTGTTTTCTACTTAGTAATAATACTGAAATCCATGTGGAGATATTTGGGGAACCTAGAATCAACAGATGGCATGTAAGTTGATAATGCCTGCTAGTCTAAGAGTAAACAATTCCCTCAGGGTTATTCTCAGGTTGTGTTTTTTTAAGCCTATCCCAAAATGGAATTGACTATAAATTAGAAGGTGTCATTGCCAAATCACCTAACCCAATCTGCCCACCCTTGAATAAAATGAGAACTTAGGACACAGAAGATCCAAATGTGTGGTCTCAGACATCAGGATGTTCAGGCGGAGGAGATCTCTCTGACTTTAATTCCCACATTCATTCAGCATTCTTTATGGTCCTGGTTAAAGGAGTCGAACATTTTATCCCCCGCATTCTGAGCATGCAACACACAAAACTTTTCTTTGAATATCGATACTTCCTCCCCTACAACTTCTTTAAATGATTCTCAAGGCTAATGTTTTCTATATGGCCAATGAAGCGTAGACACAATGCTTTAGAATGGACACTGGCATTCTGCCTAACAAAACTTTCAGCTTGTTCTTTCTCCACTTTCTCCACTTTTAAGGAAGGAAGAACATCAAAAAAAAAAAAAAAAAAGGAAGGTGTGATTTATCTAATGAAATATAAAAACGAAGAGGTAGTTTTTCCCAATTCAGCTTTTGCCATATTTATAAGCTTGTAACTGACATCTGCTTTCTAGGACTTTAGAACAAAATGAAGAAATCCTGGTGGAAACAGTCCAATGTTATTATATAGGAAATTATATTATATAGGAAATTCCTTATATCCCAAAACATTGCTGTATGGAGTTAAGAACTGTATTGCCTTCTCAAGAGTTACCCTCATCATCACTGTGACCAAATACCTCACAGAGCTTCATGCTCTGGGAAGGCTGCACTTACAGCCACCCAGACTCTCTTTGGATCCATGGATGAAAGACACACATTAGCATATTTTAATGTGCCTTACTGGCTCAGTGGCTGGGCACTTCTAAGTCTCCCACAGCTATTGTGCCCTTACTCCTGGCTAAACACCTTCCAAGTCTACCTTTAACTTTGCTGCCTAGTTACTTCCTGTGATATCCATAGGTCTTTGCTATCATGGCAAGGTAGCAATGGAGCAGAAATTGCCTATTTCATCTTCAGACAAAATACTATCCAAAATGGACAAACAGATGTGGGATAGTCCACTGCTAATCTCTGTCAAGACATGGTAAGCAAGTCCCTTATATTCCTATTTCCTTGCTGGGTCTGACAGATGGCTCTGGGCCAAAAGGCTTAAAGGCAGATGCTCCAATGTTATAAGAAATTAGGGGACTATCCAGATAGATACTCAGCTGTCTCTACAATTGTTTAAGTTTTAGAAGCTATATTTGGTACTTGCTATATAGTCAGGTAATATTTAATTTGTTCCCTGATTTCTGACAGGATTGAAGACTAATTATAGTTCCATAAGAAAACAAGTTACTTAACAATAAAGATATGATATAAAGTTTAAAAACACGGTTTTCAGATGGTGTTACAGGCTAAGACCAAAACATAATTCTGGTATAAAACCATAAACTTTTTAAATTAGGAATGATGGTAGGGTACTTTATCTAATTGACAAATATGATAGACTAGATGCTAATTGTATAGCATACATTGTAATTTACTTGAAGGTTATGGTTGTGCTCAATTTATGTCTGAGAGAAGAGTTTTGGGTGTTTTGTTTTATTTTGTTATATTTTGACAGAAAAGGTGAGATGTGGGGGAGTGGTTCTGATGCTTTGATTTAATCAGGAATCCGTGTATCCATACCCTGAAGGTCCTTGTCCCCAGTTGGTTTTTGATTTATCAGTAAAGATGCCAGTTGGGCACAGGGTGGAACACTTAGAGTTGCACAAGTAGGATGCAGAGAGTAAAGGGAAGAGATTGGAAATTGCCGTACTTGGAGGGGAGAAATGAACTTCAGGTGACATCATCCAAAATGAAGGCAGAAAGGGAAAGCTGCCCACAGAAGAGCAGCCTGGAAGCATTTTGGAGCAACAAAGGCCAAGGAGCATCACAGAAGGTAACTAGGCAGCAAAGTTAAAGGTAGATTTGGAAGGTGTTTATCCAGGAGTACTGGAGGAAAGGGCACATCAGCCGCAGGAGGCTTGGAAGTATCCAGCCACTGAGCCAGTAAGACATGTTAAAAAAAAAAAAAAAAGCTAATGTGTGTGTGTCTTTCATCAGCATATCCAAAGATTCCCTGGGCAGGTGGCTGGTATGGTGGCCCTCCCAGGAGCACAAAGCGGTACAGCCAAAACTTCACCTCAACAGTCTTTAAGTCAATTCATAAAACTGAGGACCATTAATTCTTGGGAAGCAGAACAGCAAAATGTCATTAGCATCCCTAAAGTGAAAGCCTGGAAGAGAATGTCCCCCATGCCTCCAAAGATTGTTGACAATGTCTGTGATTCTACCCCACATTCACATACTCTGTGTGACACAAGCACCCACACTCTGTGATTCAGCTTAGGAAGATTTAGAATAGATTGAACCTTCTTGATAATGCCTGCTCCCTTCCAAGATACGAGTTAAACTAAACAGTACATCCTCACCACCATTTCAGAACATTCTGTTGACTTTGGGATGAGGCACATTATGTTGCTACTTCCTCCTGGTTGGACAGGACATTGTAACCCTGAATCAGAGCAGTTGTGATCACCCAGGAGGTGGTGCCTGGCTAGCATCTCCTCATGCAGTAGGGGATTTACAGAGGCTCATGAATCTTCATGAAGAACCTACTTTCCCTGGGGATGTATTTGAAGTGGAAGGATGACTAGCAGATGGAACGCCTCAGCATTACAGATACCCATAAGTCACCAGGCAACTTTCTAGTAGTATAGCTTCCTTTGAGCTGTCCACATTTCTGTAAGTAACCCCAATAAATGCAGTGCTTCACCAAGCTAGTCTTAGATCATTTCTCTTGACTGTGGATATGCTATCTGGGATGACCAGACATTTCTCTATAGTTCCAAGAAAACATTACATGACAGGAATTTATCCCAAAAAGTCATTATAAAAGTCAAAATGTTTAACCCAACCAGAGATGGTGGGGGAAAGCTCAATAAACCATGATGTCACCTCTTGAAATGTTGTTTTAAATGCAGCTGTCTGGGCCCCTTCAGCTACTTGAGGTTCCACCTCTAACCATAGTCTACTCTTACTATAGCTGAAGGTCAAGTAGAAGGGCCCTGTAGCTTTAAGATTCTAGCTTTCATCTCTAACACTTCTAATGTATGTTTTTTCTGCTGTAGGTCAGGTCTTTCTCACAGTCCCACCTTGAATGCTCATTCTCCTCAGCCATGCTCCACGTCAGGCTGCCTTTTGTTTCTGCACCAGTTACTCTGTCATCTCTGTCTTTACATTTAACTTGACCTCGTCCAGCACCCTGAGATCAGGCAGTGCCTCTCTTCTGTGAGCCCTTGCTATTTGGGAGACCATGCATGAAATAAAATAAATGCAATCTGTGTTCTACTTCCTTTAGTATTTTTCCCCAAGCCATCTTCCTCTGAAACTCCTTTAGGCTCTTTTTAAAATTCCTAACATAAAGTTCAAAGCATAAGTGTCCAGAGAGTTTTATCACCCTGATTATTTGGAGATGAAAGGGAAAGAAACAGCCATCATTAAGTACCTACTGTATACAGAGTACTTTTTGTGACACCCTGAAGATAAATTAGATCCTCTATGAGTTTCAACCTCCCCACAAGGAATTTATTCACCAGAAGAAGCTATAGAAGAGGCCAAGATATCTCAGCTGAAGAAGTAGGGATGCCTGTCATTGGCCTTATTTCTCTGTTCATCTATGAGAATGTTCATGTTGCTTGCAATTTTAATTACAGAATTGTGTAACAACACTTTATGGACTTATGGACTTAGTGCTATGGTTGTTAGTGATTGTAATGTTTTGTCATCAAGAAAAGTCTCTTTCTTAAACCTTTCATACCTTAGTACAATTTGGCTGCTGTGTGGGACATCTACTGTGTGTCAGGCACGGAGCTGATTCTCTTGAAGTAGACTGAACTGAGAAAACACCAACTGTGATTTATGAGACTAGCTGTATTATTTTACAGAATACAAATGAAATAACTCAATCAAAACCAAATTTCTATTGCTCTTCTCCCCCTATCCAAACCCAAATTTCAGGATCAGATATTTCATCAGAAGATAGGAGCTGTGGTGGAGAGACTTCTGAGGATTGGGTCCCTCCAAGTTCTCTGTAATTTGAGATTATCTACATTTTGTCCTCATATTCTAGTTGAGCTTCAAGGCAGAGTGGAAAGAAATAGTCTTTGTCTCAGCCATAAATGTTCTCCAATCTTGATTCTTCAATATAGTGAGGATTCTGGTAATTGATTAGTTTAAATAAAATCATTTGCTTTCTCAGGAATAACAAAGCCTTGTGTAGACATGGCAAGTTGAAAGTAATATGCACAGATGTACCCTCAATTGCACACCAAACGCTACTGAATAGAACACAAACATGCATGACAGTCCTTAGCAGTCCTTGGTCACTGCTGAATCTTGCTGGGTATCCATTTCTTAAGATATAAAACAGGGAGAGTGATGATGCCTCCAAAACTTAGAAGAATAGAAAAATAATTATCCAAAGTGGCTGGTGCAGGTCCAATACTCAACAATCGCTCACCTGCTTTCCTCACTACCTTTACCTCTACCAGCCTTCATATAGTCTAGTTCATCTATCAGTCTGATCGTCTGGGGTTGGTCCAATCACCTCTGGCCTCCAGCATAAGCGCCTTTCACAGCTCATCGTTTAATCTATAGAGCTTTCCCTTTTCGGTTTCTTTTCAAGCTTTCTCTTCTTTTTGCTTTCAAAATATTTTGAGAATTACCTGTGAATACAACAGATAGGTGCAGAACACACACAACCAACACAGCAATGCATACTTTCTTATGAATACATCTATATAATTATATACACCCTCTAAATCAATCAAACTGATATTAGCCAACATTAATTGTCTCATTAGGATTCTTGTTAGCTAGAGCTAAAGCTGGAATCCTTGAGAAATAATTGACTGAAGTTAATTGTAATTCTTCCTGGGGGTTTTATTGTGATAACTCCTGGGTTGATTGTAACATTTATGCTATGCACAGTACTGTGAGTCTTCAGATGATTTCCATGCTGAAGAAAGGCTTGCTACGGAGACAAAGACATTGACAACACCAGTTTTCTCCCCCATCCTCAGTATCCATGCTAACTCTTCTCATTTCCTTTGTCCATTGTGTATTTTGATTTCATTTGTTCATTGCTATCCCTTTGCTCACCATATCTACGTAGTCTAAACCATCATAGTAACAGGGAAGACAAACAGAAATTACATGTGTTCAATACTCAGAAACATGAGCTCTAGTTTTTCCATCTTGTGTATGACGTTGGGAAACACGTTCACGCACACACATGTGTGTGCATGTGTGTGCACACACACCATGTGTATTGACTTTGTTTTCTCTGTTTTAATATGACAATGATTCAAGTGTGACACTCAGCATACATGCAGTAGCATTTAATGTGACAAGGTAAACATATTAGCACCTATAAGATTGTTTCAGGATATATATGTCCATATTAAACATAGTAGGGGGCTTCATAACTTCACTTGTCTCTCTTTCTCTATCTGTGTGTGTGTGCATGTGTGTATATATGTGTGTGAGAGAGAATATAAGTATACATTTGTGTGTGTGTATATGTATGTGTGCATGCATGAGTGTACATTTGTGTGTGTGCATGTATGTGTGTCAGCATGTGTGTGTACATTTGTGTGTGTGTGTGTGTGTGTGTGTGTGTGTGTGTATCAGTGCAGGTTCAGGTGGTAGCCAGAGCAAAACACAGTTGCTGGTCCACAAGTTCCTTTTGTTTGAGACAGTATCTCAATGACCTGCAACTCTGTAGGCTAGATGCCTAGCCCCAGATATTTACTGGTTTCTGCCTCACCTCATTATTGCTGTGATTACAGGCATGTGCCATCACATCCAGCTTTTTATGTGGGCTTCAGAGATTTGAATTCAGGTTCTCATGCTTTCAATGAACTATAAACTGAGCCATCTCCGCAGACCAATTTCAGAGGCTTTGAAAAGGGCTTTTTGTAAGGAACCATTATTTTAAATTATTTTTTTTATTATGCTGTGCTTGGGATTGACTCCAGCACTCATATATAATAGGCAAGCTCTCTGTCATTGAACTATATCACCAAGTTATGAATGCTTTTTAGTATTGTTATATTTTTATAAATAATGTAAAAATATAAAATTATAAAAATCCTTTAAAATTTATTCTCTTATAAAATATTTCAAATAATTGTCACTTTCATTAATTTGTTATTGGAAGATGCCTTCTTTCTGAGAATGCTCAGCCCTGCTCCTCCTTGTTTGCCCGAGAGCATCAGTGCATAAATCATTTAACTGCCTGGGTCTGCTGCCTCACTTGTGAAAGCGAAGTGTCAAAGAAGATCATTTCTAAGTCATTCCAGGTCAGAAAAAAATTGAATTTTTTTCTTACTGAGTGAAAACATTAATTGTTCCTTGGTAGTAAGATGTTCATATAAAACTATGCAATGGCTTATCTACAAATTAAATTGCACAGCACAGGTGGGGAAGTACAACATTAAAGCATTTTTACATTGTTTTTCCTTGATTAATACAACTGATGATTTTTGTACTGCAGCTGCCATACATACAACACCCACATGCCTTTTGATTTCTACATCATCAGAAGGACTAACTGCTAGGTGGCTCCCCAGCGAATGGGCACTAATTCACAGCCTGACCCAAAGAATACCCCCAGGTACTTCTATGCCACAAACACTCTGAAGCCAATGCCTTGTTCACTGTCTCTGTCACCCATCCAGTTTTGTGGATGAACTCAAATTCTGTATTGTTTTATTCTTTCTCTGACTTAGAACCAAATATGAAGTAGGGACGACAAAAATCAATACACAACTTATTTTTCCCCCTCAATTTTCAACCTTTGCTGCTCAAATCGATCATATTCCATTTTCCTCTGTGTGTGGCATTGCAACCCTCCTCCAAAGCTTTAGAATTTGAAATAAATGTATATTTTAGATGGCATTTGGCTAATTGTCGGATGGTAATGGTATGTCATATGTTTAATTTTCTTTCCAGATTGAAAGTCATTTAAATATTTATATCTCTGGGCCAACCATGTCCAAAAGCAAGCCTCCTGGTTTAGATGGCTACATTTTATTTGTATCTATTGCAAACAGAAGGAGACTGCTTTAAACATTGATCACAAAAGCCTTAAGTACCATTTGACATGTGTCATTGCTGCTTCCCGAAAGGAAAATGCACGTGGTTTTATAGATACTTCATCCACAGTACACCTACATGGTCTATAAGTTTCTGCAATTTAATATCAGAACAAAGATAATTTTTATTAGTCATCAACATACATTTGGAGGCCTCATAAAAACCAACCAATGAACTGGGCAAGAGGGGCAATTGTTAACATTTCAAAGGATACACTGCTTTCCCCAAGGATGGCAGGAGAGGGAAAGGGAGACGGGCCAGGCAAACAGACAGCTCAACTTCTTGAATCCCAATATATAAAAATTGGAATATTTAAGTAAAGTTGAACAATCCTTTAACCAGATTAACTGCATCTTTACATTCAAAATGTGGATATTCAAAATAGTGACTAATTCTATACAATATTTACCAGGTCAAAAACTCAGGAGACAGCAGGTGTTGGCGAGGATGTGGAGAAAGAGGAATACTCCTCCACTGCTGGTGGGATTGCAAGATGGTGCAACCACTTTGGAAATCAGTCTGGCAGTTCCTCAGAAAACTGGGCATGTCACTTCCTGAGGACCCTGTTATACCACTACTGGGCAATATATCCAGAGGATTCTTCAGCATGCAATAAGGACACATGCTCCACTATGTTCATAGCAGCCCTATTTGTAATAGCCAGAAGCTGGAAAGAACCTAGATGTCCTTCAACGGAGGAATGGATACAAAAAATGTGGTATATTTACACAATGGAGTACTATTCAGCCATTAGAAGCAATGAACTCATGAAATTCTTAGACAAATGGATGGAGCTGGAGAACATCATACTAAGTGAGGTAACCCAGTCTCAAAAGATCAATCATGGTATGCACTCACTGATAAGTGGATATTAGCCTAGAAACTTTGAATACCCAGGACATAATCCACACATTAAATGATGTCCAAAAAGAATGGAGGAGTGGGCCCTGGTTCTGGAAAGACTCAGTGCAAGAGTATAGGGGAATTCCAGAACAGGGAAGTGGGAAGGGGTAGATGGAAGAATAGGGGGACAGAAGAGGGCTTATGGGACTTGCGGGGAGTGGGGACCCAGAAAAGGGGAAATCATTTGCAATGTAAATAAAAAATATAAATAAATAAATAAAAAGTGCAGGTGGTCCCAAAGCTTCACAAGGGGATTGCTTTGATAAACTTTGGTTTTCAAAGGAAAGAATTCAAAATTATGTCTCAGAAATTGCATTCTATGTAACTCATCAGATAACTGATGCCTAATATTAACTGGTCCAGTGACAAAGGAGGTTGAAGGATCAGGCTTTCGCGAGTTGCTATGCAACCTAGGAGCATAAACAAGGATGCAGTTGACTTGGCTTAGGATCTACCAATCAACTGCAGAGACAGACCCTGAACATCTATCGACAGTCCTCTAGTTCCACTTGGATGTATGATCACAGTAGCATGGGGGTAATCTGAGATTATTATTAGTTATTATTACTATGATTACATTTCCCATATTCATATCTTATAGGTAATTAGATGATTGGAGCTAAAAGGAATGTCACTGGGTCTCTCTTTTATGTGGAAGCTATATCTAAGAACATTCCTGCACATGTGTACGTACGTGTGACATGAAAACAAAGGTGGTGGTAAGGCAGAAAAATAAGAGGGCTCTACAGAAAGGAGTGAAGCCATGAAGATGTAACGAGGTAAAGAAACAAAGTGCCGGTTCAAGAATGTCTTCTGGTAGGAGAACTGAGTTAAATGGTTCTACCTGAAGACCCAGATAAACCTAGGGACCCATCCCATCCAGAGACACCAAACCCAGTCACTATTGTGGATACCAAGATGTACTTGCAGACAGGAGCCTGGAATTGTTGTCCTCTGAGAGGCTCTGCCAGCACCTGACTAAGACAGATGCAGATACTCATAGGACAGATCCTAGGAACCCCAATGGAAGAGTTAGGGAAAAGACTGAAGGAGATGAAGGGGATTTCAACCCCATAGGAAGAACAAGAGTATCACCTAACCAGACCCCTCAGAGCTCCCAGGGACTAAACCACCAACCAAAGAGTATATATGAACAGCCCATGGCTTCCACTATGTACGTAGCAAGGGACTGGCCTATCTGGCATCAGTGGGAGGGAAGACACTTGGTCCTGCAAAGGCTTGATGCCCCAGAGAAGGGGAATGCTAGAGGGGTGAGGTGGGAGCAGGTAGGTGGGGGGGCACCCTCTTGAGAGGCAAAGGGGAAGGGAAGGGGGAGGAGCCTTATGGATGGGAGACTAGGAAGGGTGACAACATTTGAAATGTAAACAAATAAAATAATTAATAAAACAAAACAAAAAACAAATCATAACAAACATAAAAGAACGTCATATGAAACCCATTATTTTGTATTCTATCTAAAAGAAGATCAATACTAAAAAAGAATAAGGCTAAGAAAGCTTATTCCCCTTAACCAAAGAAATATCCCTCCATAGTGCTGAATTTTCTTCTAGTCTCAGAATTTCGCTCTTACATGACAAAGAGATTGTCACAGAGAGACATTTCCCAAATATTGAAATACCTATAAGACATTTAGTGGACATTTACATCTCAAAGTTCAGGGACTGGGACTTACTTTTTTACAACTATTCTTATCACAAATCTGCAGCAATATGATGCTTGATAGACATTTCTTGGCTAAAAAAAAAATACCACACACACACACACCATACCACACACACACATACACACACACATACACACAAACATACACACAAACACATATACCACACACACACACACAAATTAATAACAACAGCAAAAATGATAATAATTTAAATATGGATGACAAGCCTGTCTGGCTTTAGATTCAAAAGTAAGTGAGCAGTGAATAGGTTTCTTTTGTCTCAGTAGGACAGAAGCAATAAAAAATGCTATTTTTATAAAAAACGTTGATCGCTTTTCATCCTCGGGCTTCGCAGAAGTCCTCAGGCATCTCTGTCAATGGGGATTGTTTACTCTGAATTGCATCCTTGTTACCTTCCAGAATGGCCAAGTTTGCATGTTTACCACTCAAATCCAGCATACAAGTGTTCTCTCTTTTCGGCAGGACAGGGAAAGCAGGTTCGGAGTGAATAACACTTGATTGGGGGGTGGTGAGGAACCACATAATTAAACTGTAAACACTATGTGTGCTGATTCTAATGTAATTTGAGGACTTGTAAATTACACGGCCATAAAATGACACTCGGGCTCCTGCTTTACAAAAATGCCCGTGTTTGTATGAGATTAATTAGCACGGTTTGCATGAAGACAGTGAGGAAATGTTTGCAGAACATGCTCCTGCGTAATTTCCATAGTTTCCTTGTTCATGGGGCCTTCTTGGTTTTCTCTCTTTCTCTCTTCAAGAAATTATCCCCATTGTCCACATTGTTTTAGCTGAAACTTAACCTAGCTATAGTAAACACTTGATGGGCTTTAAGTTATGCTTATAAATTCTCTCTCTCTCTCTCTTTCTCTCTCTCTCTCTCTCTCTCTCTCTCTCTCTCTCTCTCTCTCTCTCTCTCTCTCTCTCTCTCTCTCTCTCCTCCCTCTTTACTGATTGCTAATTTTATACACCTGGACACGTGGCTAATTTAGTTTATTTGATTTAACCAGATGTCTTTCACTGTTAGTAGGATACACACATGTAATTTTACAGACTCTAAAACCCCAGAAAAATATCATCACAGAGGTAGGTGCTGAGTGCTCTTACCACTGCCTTCCCCACGTGCTATTTTCCCCAGTATCTTCTTTTTAATCCCTGTGATGGAAATTGTGGGAAACCTACGATGGACCTGTTATCTGAGGGAGCTCTTTAGAGTTTTCTAATTTCAGAAAATGTTCACTTCGTAGAAAACGTTCTGATTGAAGCTACCTTGGCACTGCTGGGGATTTACAATGGCTTATGATGGAATGAATCCATGATGGCCATGGTGAGAGAGGTGGACCAATGGGGTTAATGCAAAGATGATGGTGGTGGTAAGGATGGTGAGGATGGAGAAGATGGTGGTGTGATGGTGGTGGTGGTGGTGCAGATGGTGGCACGATGGTAATGGTGATGGTGGTGGTTTAAGAATGGTGGGTAGTTTTATGAGAGTCATTTGTCATATGATAATGGTGGTCACAGGATGGTAGGGAGTTTCTATGAGAGACATTTTGCCATATGTTGCTAAGCACTTCCTAAGCATTAACTCATCTAATACTTGTGATGCTATTAAACTGATAATCTTGAAGTTTTTACTTTATACATGAAGAAACTGAAAGACCAAAGGTCAAGCCCACTATCGACAGTTCCAATAAACAACCTCCTCTGTCTCTTGCGCTTAACATTTATGTGATGTTGCCACAGAAAATTGGTGCTTATCATTGAAGTCTCAGAGATAGCCTACGTTTGAGTCATTTTGCTTTGGATGGTACAGCTTAAGCCAATTTATGTTTTAAGCAGGAGCTGAGTCAGTGGTGAAACACTGTCTCTCATCGTGGTGCCCTGGGTTCAATTCTCAGTACTACCAACAAAAGAGAGGCGGGGGGAGGGAGTGGAAGAGGGAGAGGGAGAGAGAAAAAGAGGAGGAGGAAGAAGGAGGAAGAGGAAGAGAGGAGAGAGGAAGGGAGGGGAGGAGGGAGGAAATCATTGACTAAAGGTTACATTAACTTCATAGGCCTGGAAACATGGCCCACTTAGTAAAGTATGAGCATGAGTGAGAGCATGAGCACCCACATAAGATGTCCACGGCTGCATGCGTCTGTAACCCTTGAAATGCAATGACCAGGGCAAAGATTCCCAGAATTCACTAGCCATCCAAGAAACTAGCCAATCCATGAGAGCTGGGCAAATAATGTCCCCTAAATCAGGCAAAGAACCAGTGAGGAGGACAGAGAACACTGATTTGCTAGCTTCCTCATGCATGCACACATGTGTATGCAACTGCATACATACATGTGACACATGCACTATCCACGGATACACAAAGGGACGGGAAGGTGTGGCTATACAACGCGTATGGTCGCACACATAGAGGAGTGAGCACTCATATTTTTGGCTGTGAGCTTAGCCTTTCATGGCTGAGCCATCTCTCCAGCCCAAACACTCTTGATTTATAGAATAGCTGTCACCTGCTTCCCTCATACCTTGAATGTACAGTGACCATATCAGAAACACCCTAGATTGTATGTAGTCAGTCTGGTTATTCTCTTGGGGCAGAGTTGGTATGAGATAGTGTGGTGTCTCATAGACCACTCCATTGGGTCTTAGATCTATGAAAAGGGTTTTGACAGGAAAGGAAAGACCTGTGATGGAATGATGGTTTAGATGCCAATGAAGAACACTATCCTGAAAGATAGCATGGCTACTGCCACAAATGGACTGAAGAGAAAGAGTTCTGGCCACCTGTGTAGTCACTTCGCCTTAGCGTTCAATTTTTCCTCATAATGATAAGCTTGTGATCTGAAGCAGACATCTCTAAACATTTGGTTATTAATTTGTGACAAAAATATGACATGCAGTGCTAGATTCCCATAGACCCAGGTAATTACGCAACTCATCAAAGAGGATGATGAATTGGAAGTGGACAGATGTACCTTTAAAGGAAGACAGCACACACACACACACACACACACACACACACACACACACACATACTGTGCACTGCAGGCATGCCTCTTCACTCATTCCTTAGGCATTTTTGAACACCTACTGGAATGAAGTACCACATCGGCCTCAGGGAAGACAGGGATGAATAAAACATAAACCGGGTTCTTGTCAATGGAATGCTGTATATTGATTTTGGTTCATCTCCAGCTATCACTCACAGAACATATTGCAGCACCATAAATATCAGCGGGCTGGGGACAGCCCGTGAGCGTCCCTGCTTTAGCACAGGTGGAGCTCATTATAGATGGCTACTTTGATTTGGACAGCAATGTCATCCGCCCCCTCCCTCTGATCAAACCGGCCCAGGATTCAACGTGCTCTCGCCTCCCACGTATTATTAGCTATTAAGCCCAGCTGCTTCCTTCTCTGCATCACACTTAAAAACATGCTTCCCCTTTTAGGCACCGCCACACCACCTCATCTCTTAGCCAGACCCCTTCAGCCACTTTCTCTCAAACAGCAGCTGATAAAATATTATCTCCATGTACTTTGATTCCAAGGCTCTGCTCTTGCCCCGTGCACGGCCTCCAGCCACCAAACATGTCGCCTTTTCTCTCCTTTAAGTTCTGAAGAAAGCTATCACTTTTCAATGCGGCACAAATATTTAGCTTGTGCTCACTGAAGCAAGATGTTCAAGTATTTGATTTTTTTCTCTGATTATTGTACTCCCAGGTAAATGAAATGCCAGAGTGAGGGACAACCTCCCCACTTCTGAGACTGCCTTTACTCCATCCAAAGGAGGTGTGGGGGTGGGGATACCAGAAAGGAACCGCCAGCACAAAACCAGGTGTACTACAGCCAAGACTGTTTGTTTAAGCATACCCCAAAATTCCCCCCAAGAGGGCATGGCCTGTTTAACAACAACAACAACAACAACAACAACATCTAGAAATTATCCAGGAATCCCAAATACTCATCAGGCCTCAGAAAAGGGTAAAATCCTATTCACAGGTGCTAAATAAGGAACTCCATCCTGTGTAGCACCAAGTGAAGTAAGCTGTTTAATATTTTAAAATTTTTATGACACACTAGGCTACACGATGTATTTTCTTGGACGTTGAAAAAAGGGGAAAGCAAAAGAAATTAAAGGACTATAACTCAGGAAGCAAGATGTGGTATGAGAAAATATATACATATGTGTGTCTATAACACATGTATGTGTATGATGTACCAACATACATATGTACATATTAAGAAGAAAATGGATGTTCTTCTCTGCCACTTCTCCATGAAGCTTCTTACATGATCTTCTTCTCCTCCCCAATGGTCTCCTTTATCTTCAATCACCAGACTTTCCCTGAGATTGGGTAGATTCTGTCCTCCCAGATAGACTAACAACCCATTCCACTCCAAATGGACCACTTGACACCAGAGACATGGCTACAGTCCCTGGGTTTGGCAGGATCTCAAGTCATTTCCATGCGAGTGTTCTTAAATGTGCATGGGGCTGCACAGCAGAACCCGTAACTGTCCCCCAGCCTTGTGTTCCTGGAGTGTGGGTGGCATGGAAGACGCAGCACCTGCAACATGTGTGCCCGGCTCATTTTTAAGACAGTCAGCTTTGCAGTGGAACACAGCCTGCCTTGAGCGAGGTTCTGGGATTAGTCATAGCCCCCGGGACAGCTGTGCAGGGGAGCAAAGCTAAAACACTGGGCACTTCATCCGGAGGACAGCTCTGAGCTCAGGGCCCCTGGGAGGCTGCAAGTCCTTCCTGGGTCATTTTAACCTGCTCTCCTTCACAGCTCATTACTTAGGACTGGAGGGTTTAAAACCAGGTGAATTAGAAATGGGCAAGGCACCTCGCTGGGAAATCCTCTTCACACAAAACCAAAGACAAAGATAGATCCCTCTGCCTATAACTACTTCCTAGACAAATAAAAAGAAACATTGAAAATGTCAAAGGTCCCTAACCAGAAAGGAAAGCATGGATCACCTAAACCCAGACATATTTTGGACAGGAAATATTTAATTATTTTTGTCAACTGATCTGTAGATACAACTCACACAGAGAGAAAGGGACTGCTTTGCCCAAACCAGAGTTTCTGAGTATCTAGGACCCACATTATAAAACCCGTAGGGTTTTCTCAGCTGTTCTCAGAGGAAGGGGCTATTGACTAGACGTAAAGGGGCTCCTCTGTACAGGAGCCCCCGTCTCCATGCATGCATGTGGGCTCCTTGTACTCCGAAGAGGAATTCCAAGACCCGAGAAGCTGGCAGTATATGCTGTGAAGCTGACTTTGTTCAAAACCCTTGGTGTAACCCAACAATCCATGAAGGAGAGCCGTATCTGGGAACAGGACCAAGTTCCTCCATCAAACAAACTGGAGATACAATCTGGTCTGTTGACACTAAAGGAATATTCCACTTTTCTCACTGTGAGCAAAATTAGACTATTTCTGAGGCAAAATTAGACTCTCAGGCAGCACGATCCAGTCAGAATAGACTCAGATTCCTACCAGCTGCTGCCTGTGTTATTGCCATCCCTGGGCCAATAAGAGAGCATACTGCTGAATTTGAAATGCTCCTTGTCCGTCTCTGGACTCCTATTTTGGCCACTCGGAGGATAGATAGCTGATTTTTTAAAATGCTTTACATCAAAGTGAATCTCACATCAGTATGCACTCCGTGTTCATAACTGTGCTACCCTGAGTAGCTTTTTAATATTTTATTGTAATTAGTATATGTAGCTATGTGCCCCCATTCAAAACTAAACTTTTATTAACCCCAGCTGTTCTGTGATTTGGTAATGAACCTAATGCATTGGGGGAAGGTCATAAACCAATCAATCAACCAATATTTACTGAGCATCTATTGATGGCCATGGCAGACCTATGTGGGGTGAGAAATTTCAGCAAATTTAAATTTTATTCTATTTATTTATTTTTTTTAGTGGATGTATTAGTGAGTTACAAAGGAAGGAAAATGACTGCTATAAGACCAGATAGTGCCTGTCCTGAGTGGTGGCCACACTGAATATTTGGTAAACAAAGAGAGAGCTGAATGTTTGCTTCAACTTTTTACTACAATATCTACAAGATAGACCCTCTATAACAGCACATGAACCTAAAAATCCACTTATTTCCCTCTAGGTCAATATTGCTATTAAAAGTAATTCTGAAGTGTAAATAAGGAATTTCCTCGGGATTCATTCCAGCCCTTTTTGTTTCTTCCATCTTTACTATTTAATGGATGAAGAAGGAGAAAATGACTTCCCTGATTCTTACCATACCCTACCCACCCCTTGTATTGGTCACATATTGGTCCCTAAAGCATCATTTTGAAATGTGACCATAACCAAGCATCTCTCACCTTCCCCTGGGATGATGTGAAACTTGTTTAAGGGTAGAGATCTTGAACTGTCAATTTCAGACTAGAATCCATAAATGGGTTCTAAAGATCACGGGAACCTTGGGGAAATTTAAACTTGTTGTTTCTTCTCAGAAGAAATGACCATGTAACTTTTGCTGCATTCTCTTGCACAGCATTAAAGATCCCTTCCTTACAGATGACAGTCCTGTGTGTGTCCAACCCAAGGATGGACTCAGAAGAGAGCTGTAACCCACAGAGGAAAGTTCAAAAGGCGTGGCTTACATTCAGCGATCCACAGATAGCTAGAAAGTTGACAAGTTCATAAAAATTTGTGCCTGTGTGTGACTTTAAATCTGATTATAGACAAACATGTGGTACATGCCTACAATCCCAGCAACTGAGAGTCTGAAGCAAAAACCTTGGGGATTTAACCAAGGCTGGCCCAGGCTGTGTAACACATTCTAGTCCTCTGTGTATGATAAGGCTAGTCTCCCTTGAACCACGTGATTCTAAAGGGCTAAAGTGTAGGTCAGTGCTACACTGCTTGCTTGGCTTGGGCAAAGTCTCCATTTCCAGCTCTGTGAAACCAATGATTCTTCTTCTAGCAGGGTCCCCAATTTCTCTCTATACTGAAACCTTATGTCTCCATTAGGACTCAGATCACACAGTTAATTTTGAGTTCTCTTCCTAGAAAACCATCTGATAGAGGCAGAGATGAAATAGTAGTCATCTCTTTTCCATATATTAGAGGAACATTTTTTTTTCTAAGACAAAAACCCAAGGTGGCTCAGCTGTATTTATGTCTGATTTCAACTTCCACTTTAAAAACTCAGGGCAAATATAGACCTGAGACTCATTTCCACATTTTCTGCAAATATTCAGCATTAAGATAGCTAACCCGTGGATTCTCACAAGTATAAATGGAGACTTAGTTACATGATACAAAAGAACCTCTAAAGGCCAAGTTGAGTGGTAGTATATTAAACACACACACACACATGCACACACACACACACACACACACACACGCTTGCGCACATATACACATGCACATGCACACACACACATAGATTTAAATGGAATGGTAGGCAGTGTTACTACTTCAGAGAAAAACTTCACAAGTTATTAGAATATATCTATTATATATATATATATATATATATATATATATATATATTACACACACACACACATATAGGTATATACAGAACATTGAATGAAGTTTATATCATCCTCTTCTCTCATTTTAAATTCTACAATACAGAAAGATTCAGACTGTAGAGAATCAACACAAAGTCATAAAAGTGACCAAATCGTTTGCAAGCACAAACAATCAAGAAGAAATCATGTTAGCCTAGGAAAAAGAACAGCGAATGGACCTCTCTGATAGTGTCTTCGACATATCAAAATCACCACTTAGCTGTTCGATTATTTTCAATAGTGGCAAAGAGAATAAAGGAGGCTAAAAGACGGCATAAGACAATTACGGGAGCCGTAGGTAAGGGTTATCAGACAGTCGGGGTATTGCCTGGGCTATCTGATCAGAAGGATCAGCAGGGCCCTTTTCTAAAGCACCATGGGAGATGGACTCTAGCGCAGGCTCCATGGGCAGTCTCTCATCTCTTCCTTTATCCTAATGGGGCTCTAATCTAATGGAAACAAACAAGGACTTAAATACTCTCCTGGAGACTGAGAATTTCCCTTTTTGACCTCACTCCTGTGCTCTTTTGAGCATATGCCAGCCGCTGAAAGGATTTGATACAAAGGCAATCTGCCGGCCACTCCAAGAGAAATCCAAGAGTCTGTATCAGCAGCAGAAACCGGATTCCCCCATTTCTAAAACGCAGCCCAAACAGCTTATCTGGTTTTCTGTGTGTATGATCATTGCATTTCCAAGATTAGAAGCTCACTGTAGCAAAAGGCAATTAACTGAGTGATGAGTCCGTGCTAATGTGGCGTGCGGGTGGGCAGCGGAGATAGCTCACTCCGCACCAGAGTCGCCGTCACTCATTCATCATTGCCTCCATTTCATTTTTGAAATAGAGTGATTTCCTTTTGTAACAATTTCGTGTAAGGCGAAGTTCATTAGAACCAAAACTATTTCCCAAATTAAAGTAACTATTTATTATCCTATAGTGCTTTGAATGCACATTGATGACGTCAGGACTGCTTTCCGCAAGGGCTCTATTTTTACAAAGCCTGTGGCTATTTATTGCTGCAGTAATGTGTTTTATGGGGTTTTGTTGTTGTGGATGATATTGTTTTGTTTGGGGCAGGATGTTTAGTTTTTGGTTTTTTGTTTTATTTTGAAAATTTTGGCAAGAGGGGGAATTTCAAAGAACTTAATATTTGGGTTGTTTCTCAGTGTCACCATCCAAACAAAGCTACATGACCATTTTATTCATAATATAGAGATTTTCTCAGACTCAGCAACATTACAGTAAATTCCTCTCAACAAGAGACCAGAGATTTGATAATAATATATTTTTGGTCTTATTTTTAAACTTCAGAAAAAAATTATAATCCAGGCCTATATCTAATAGGTCGTTACAGACAGACGGTGAAGTGTAAAAAAAAAAAACAAACAAAAAAAACCTTTTCCTGTGGACCAAAAGGGCCAAACTTTTGGGAACTCTTTCTTCTTCCAGGATCATTGTCCCTCTTAATACTCCATTAGCATTAAAATCACATCACCTTTCTTTGTATGTTCATGTAGATGTGTGGCATGTTGTGTGTGTGTGTGTATGTGTGTCGTGTATGTGCATGTGTGCAGGTTTGCACATGTGTGTCCCTAGAGACCACAGGAAACATAAGGTATTCTACTCTACTAGACGCTGCCTTATCCATTTTCTGAACAATTGATTGCTTCTCATTTGGTGTTAAGCTAGACTGGCAGCCAGGCCCCAGCTATAGAGCTCCCACCCTTCACCCCTTCTAGTGCTGGGGTTACAGGCTGGTGACCAGGTTCAGTTTTCTACACGTGTGTGGGATTTAAACAGTCTCCCTAGTCCCTAAAGTAGAACTTGGCTAAATTCTCCTCATGAGACCAATATAACCCTGTCTTTGTTTGTTTGTTTGTTTTGATTTATTGAGACAGGGTTTCTCTGTGTAGCCCTGGCTGTCCTGGAACTTGCTCTGTAGTCTAGGCTGGCCTTGAACTCAGAGATGCACCTCCCTCTGCCTCCTGAGTGTGCTACCACAACCTGGCTCGAACACCACATCGTAATTGAATCGGACAAAGGAACACTACATCTGGAAGAACACAGATATAAATTTCTTTTTCAATAAAACAAATTTAAGGGTGTAACAGCAAGGACCTATGAGCCTTGAATTCAAAAAGAAAGGAAGAACATTGGTTCAAGAAAAGACCAGAGGACAAGACAAAGACTGCAAAAAGAAAGTGATATCAAAATAAAACACACCACAAACACACACACACATACACACACACACCATACACACACCACATACACGCACCACCCATATCCACACACATCCCACACATACACCATACACACCCCACATATACCATACACACACACACACCTACCTCATATACACATACATACATACACACCACAACGCACACACATACCACACACACAGAGATACCATACCACACTACACACACACACACCACACACACACACACACCATACAAACACCACATACATACACCACCCACATACACGCACATCCCACACATACACCATACACACCCCACATATACCATACACACACACACCTACCTCATATACACATACATACATACACACCACACTACACACACATACCACATACACACAGATACCATACCATAGTACACACACACACACACACCTAACCAATGACGTCAACAACTTAGAGCATATCGAGAAGCATAGCCATCACGATCCAGTAGAATTCATCTCAGGACTAGACCACTAGCAGCATCATTAGAATGCAGGACAAAAGCGACATGATCATCTCCATAGATTCAGAGAGACCACTCAGTAAGATTCAGCATCTGTGTCCTCAAAATTAGACCTCTCAACATATTAGGCATTGAAGGAACATACTTCTAAACACTGAGTGCAGCATAAAAGAAAAAAGAAAAGTAAAGATCTATATCAATATAATAATGAATGGAGGCAGACTGAGGGTTTCTACCACAATCAGGATCATGGCAAAGATGTCCACTTTTATAGCTCTGAAGTCATCACAGGGATTGCATGTATGAAGTCGTGCAAATATGAGCAACTGAACTTTTTCCTTTCCAATATGGATGCCCCATGTTTCTTTATCTTACCCTGCTTTTCTTGCCAGAACTTCTAGCATTATATTATACAACTTCAGAAACTTGGCTCAATGGGCAAAGTCCTCACCAAAGCAGCCAGCACCTACAAGGCAGCTCTCAACCCACAAGGCAACACGGAACTGCAGTTCCAAGGGATCCGACTCCCTCTTCTGGCCTCTGCGGGAACTGCATGCATGAGTCTCACAACCACACATGCAGGCAAGTATTCTCACACATAAAAACAATAATAAATAAATCTCCAAATGCACTGAATGAGTAAACAGACAATCCTAAAAAGAGAGGACATGGAAAAGAATAAGGAAACTGTTCAATCCCCCTAGCCATCAGACAAATGTAAACTGAAATCATGATGAAATATTATCCCAACCTCCAGAGACTAGCTGTCACCAAGAAGAAACAAATGGTGGCAAAGATGTAAAAGGGGCACTCTTAAGTTCTAAGTGGGAATGTAAGTCTCTACGGTTAGTGTAGAAACAGTGTGGAGACCCATGAAACGTCTGTAAGGACTGCTACCATCTGATCCAGCCAGTTGATGCCTGGGCATAGCCCCAAAGGAGATATAATCCTTATACCAAAAGGAGGCTGCCATTCCTGTGCTTATTACTATACACAATAGCTAAAATATGAAGCCAACCCAAATGCTACCAGGGGATGAATACATAAACAAAATGGGATGTATCTATAAAATGGGTTGCTATTTGGATAAAAAAATGAAATAAGGGAAGGGTAATATAGATAGGAGGAAGTCAAGATAGAGTGGGGGAAGGATTAATCAGATGTATTGTATATGGGTTTGAAATTGGATAAGAACAAATTTAATTTAAAAAGAGAGGGGGGGCAATCTTATCACTTGCAGCATCAAGGATGGATTTGGAAGCCCTTGTGCTGTGAGATAACACAGACACAGAGACAAATACCCATTCTCAGCACTCATTTGTAGAAATGCATTTGTCAACCCTGTAGAAGGCAGTGGCCATGGAATAGCTGTCACTAGAGGCTGGGAAGGGTTGGGAGGAAAGAGATGGAATAGTCAACAGTGATGTCAAGACACAGTTGTGGGAAGAAGTGGTTCAGCTTTCTGTAGTAGGATCACACAGGCATCCCTGAGGAGGCACTGGGGCTAGAAACAGAAGACTCTCTAACACCCTGACATATCACAAAATGACTCTAAGTACCAAACTCCTACCATGTAAAAATAATGTCTGGAGAGATGGAAAAGGCTTGTTACAACGGTTTATCAACACTCAGCATTGTAGACCTATTTCAAATTACCCTGTACGGATATGTCCTAACAAGAAATGACAGAAGCAATCAGGAGAATTATTCACAGTAGCCAGCACTATGCTTGAAAGCTACCCTTTCTTTCCAGTTATAACCGGTAAGCTGTCTGTCATCTAACCCAAACTCAGCGCTGCCCCTACCACCTGAGCACACCATGGATGCCCAGCTAAGGAAACCCCTCCACCTCTCCTCTCACTTCCCAGCCTCACACGCTTTGCTCTGTATGGAATTCTTTTCATTGATGAATCTGTTCTTTTTTTTTCTTTACATGTTTAAACAGGAAACCTTCTGGTTACTATTATCTCCATGGTAAATTTTAAGTGCCAGTTTGGCTAAGTCACGGTATCCAGTATTTGACTGAACATCTATATAGATGTTTAGATGCATCTAACATTCAAACAAGTAGGCTGTAGGTATAAAGCATAGATAGCCCTTTCTGTGGTGTGGCTGGGTCACATTGAATCTGTTGAATCGCAAAGACCAAGACACCCTGAGGAATTCTGCCCCAAACCATCTTCAGACAGCAGCTGGATGTTTACCAAAAATTTCCAAATATACAGAAATGCTTTTCAACATTTCAAAAAATTTTGAGAACATCACACATAGTACAGTACATTTAAGTCTTATCAAACCCCTTCAAACTCCTCCCTTGTCTCCCAGCATTCCCTCTCAAATTCATGTCCTTTTCTTCTATAATTACTTATTTCTCTCTCTCTCTCTCTCTCTCTCTCTCTCTCTCTCTCTCTCTCTCTCTCTCTCACACACACACACACACACACACACACACACACACATCTGCCCCCATGCTGTCTAAATTTGACATTGAATATTTTACAAAAGAAGAAAAGGGGGTCAATAGATAGACCCGTTAGGCCTGATAGCATAGACCTTTAATGATAGCTTCTAGGAAGGTTGAGACAGGGGTATCCCAGTTCAAGGCAAGCCTGTGCTACAGGGAAAGTTTGAGGCCAGTGTACGCAACTTAGTAAGACCCCAAATAAGGTAAAATGGGGATTGGGACGTCAGCTTAGTGTGAGCTTGCTTTCCTAAGGTGTGAGTTCATGTGGTGGTGAGTGAGAATGTGTGTGTGAGAGAGACAGACAGAAACAGAGACAGAGAGAGACACACAGAAAGAGACAGAGACAAAGAGGCAGACAGAGACAGACAGAGATGGAAGAGCGAGAGGTGGGGAAGAAAGAGATGAGTGTCACACTTCAGTATGGCCAAAGACACTAAAATGTCGCCCCTGCTCCTTGAACAAGGGTGGCGGCATTTTCCAGCTGTGTGGGTATGGATGGTTGGCACTGACTACAGTTTCCTTAACTACTCCTGCTTCTTCTCCTTATTACGTCAAGGCACTGTGATGATTTTGGTTGGGTTTTAGCAAACTCTCCTTTCAGGCCTCCACAGTCTCCTGGCTTGCCTCCACTGCTGAGGAACATCAGCTGGAAGATACTTATCTTCATGCTCCTCAAAATATGTCTCTGCCATTTTGCTGCTGCTACTATGATATAGTTATCCATGAATGCACCTTCGAATCTCCTCAGGACCTAACCAGGGCCTTAGCACAGAATGACTATGCAGTAGATGCTGTTAAATATTTAATGCATGAGTCAGGCCCTCAAGAAAGGGTGAAGGTTGGATTGGGGACTCATCTCTGCAGAATGCAACCTAAGAAGTTTTTCTCATTTAGTTCAGTATGGCGATGCCAGAAATAAGTAACCTCAGCAAGGTTTCCATTTGCGGTTCCCCGTGTGGTGGCTTCGTCATCACCAGGCAATTGTCCCTTTGCATGCCTCACCAGCTCCCAGTCAACAGGCCTCACTCAGGAATTAGCACAGAGCCCACAGAAACTGGGTGCTGGCTCTCCTCCACAAAGCCAGCTCTTGTTTAGTCAGCCAAGCACTTTCCCTCTGCATTCAGAAGACAAAGGAGCAAGCAGGAGCTTGTTCGGGGAAGAATAAAAGCTGCCAGAAGTCACAGGAGGGGCTCATTCGCTTGTCACTCGCAGCCCATTCCCTCTGAAGCATCTTTAGCCTCCTAATTGTCTCCTTCGCCTTTCCCCTGCATCTGTCTCTCACAGGCTGAACACTCCCAGACAGATTTACAAATTGGCTCAGAAATCATGAGGCTGTAAGAATTCCGACTCTATAAAACATGTACTCCCCCTGCCCGTGTTTATTAATCAAATGCTATTTCAGCTACTTCATCTCTTTCCTTGTCCACCTCATTAGATAGGCTCCAGGTCCCCCACCCCCACCCCCACCCCCTAGGCAAGATTGAGAAGAAGGCACACAGTTAGTGTTTTGTCCTGAGTTCTCTCCATCCCTGGTTCTGTATTTTATATTCATCTTCCGTTTCTTTCAGGATTTCTCTTGAGTCCTTAGCAGATTTATAGTCTCATTTTATACCTGGTTACAACTGACACAATGCAGTGCTCTATCTGGGGGTGGGGGGGGGGGTACCTGTGTTTTAAAAGACATTGCTTGGGGTGGGCAAAGTGCCACCCAGAGAAATCAAAATGCAGGTTTTGTGATTGTAAATACCAGAGACTGGACGGGTGTGCTATTTCAAAGCAGGGAGCTTCTGGTTTTCCCCAAATCATGCTTGGAAGGATTCACTGAAGATATTGACATTGTTGTCCCTGAAGACACCTATCGCCTTGTCACAGAATTAAGAGAGTTTTAGTTCCATGGGAAATAAACACCCACCCTATGTGCCCACACGGAGCCCAGCAAACTGAACCCACAAGTGCACAGAGGAATGTGTAGCCTACTCAAGGCATCTTTCTGATTTTCCTTGTCTGACTACTGGAAACCTTTGCTTGCTTTTTTGACAGCTTCTCAGAGGAAGAACTAAGGCTTTGAAAGTTAGGGCTTATGAGTCCCATACTCCATCTTATTGACCACAAATACTCAGGTGACTTCATCCTTGCCTTCTTAGCTAAAATCTGTTGTCTGGCTCCCCATGGCCTACAAGATGAAATCTAAATAACTGACATGGAACACAAGCCTTCCCTACTGACCCCTTCTTCCAGAGTCATCTGTTCATCCCTGCTGTACCTGCTAAGCACTTACATTGTTCTCTATGACAGAGAGATGGAACCCACTTAAAGACTAAGGAACCCGCTTGGTTCCTTAGTGGGGACTCCGCATAGTTGTTGTGCTGCTTTGTTTTAGAATACCCTCAGTCCAGTAAATCCTCTTGTCCTTTTTTAAAGTTCTAGAATATTTCATCTTGTTATCGTATGGTCTCTCCATCCTGTTGTCTATTACAGCACCAAGCTTATCATGATGCAGTTGTTGCCTGTTGGGACATCCACAGGACTATGTGTACCTTGAGTTTTTTATATCCGTGCTGCCTGGACCTTGCCTAGAGCATGATGTATCACAGATAATAAAACCTTAACTGGTGTGTCATTGAATGAATAAGTTAAAGGTGTGTCACAAAGCTATACAGTGCTTTGCATTCTGGATTGCCACAAACTTCCTTCTTAACACAAACACTAAAACAGAGGCCCGTGTACTAACTTCCTAGCCAAATTTGGCCCACCACTTCTTTGTGGAAATAAAGTTTTATTGTAACAGAGTAATGCCTACTTATGCTGGCATGAACAGAGGTTACACTTGCATTCCAACAGCAGAGTTGCAACAAAGACCTTTTGAGCCACTAAATTTAACATCTTTACCCTTGATGCTGTGTTAAAGTAGAGGTTGTCAACATGTGAGTTGTGACCTTTCTGGGGGGTCCACTGACCCTTTCACAGAGATTGCCTAGGACTATCAGAAAATATAGCTGATTACATTACAATTCATAACAGTAGCAACATTCCAGTTATGAAGAATCAATGAAAATAACTTTATGAGTAGGAGTCACCACAACAGGAGGAACTATATAAAAGGGTCTTATCATTAGGAAGGTTGAGGACCACTGCTTTAAAGCAAAAGTTTGGCAAGATCTGTCTTTAGGGAGAAGAGAGAAAGAGCTAGAGAGGTGTCTGTCAGACACAGGTGAAGAGAGGCAGGAGAGATCAATGATGAAGTAAGGTGGTGACTCCATTTTCTCTGCTCTAAAGGGAGAGCTGGTTTTCACATGCCCTCTCAGATTGGAAGCATGGGACTCCAGAGGACAGTGAGGACACATTCATGGTAGGAGCCCGGCACCCAAGGGTGCTGTTGTCAACTGTTTACTAAGGCAGAGAGAAGGGCAAAGATGAAGTCAGTAAAAGCAGCAATGTCTAATAACTGCAGTCGAGAGCTTTGCAGGTGCCCTATTAAAACAGTGCTTCGTCCCAGTAAATACCAGGATCACAGTCTGCTCTCAGAGCCCCCTTCCTGCACTTTATTCTTAATGAGCCTCCTAATGAGTGTGCAGTATTTATTTCCTTGAGAGACTCATCACTCCCCATTTCAGCCCATTATTTACATCCACAGCATAGTGTGAAAAGGTCCAAAAGACACCGAGTGACTCTTCTCTGTTCCTCTCCAATGGCCTCTGCCACTCCTGCAGAACAGAGGGGTGTGCAAAGTGGGCTTGCAAAACCGCACGTTTCTCTGCTTTCAACGAGGCAGAAAACTCAAAATCTGAGAAGCATTGCCAAGCTCAGGGTTGGGCTCTAGATTTATCTGTCTGAGAAATACCTTTTGCACAATAATCGCCCTCATGATGTATTGTTTAAACCTCGGGGAAAACAGCAGCTCTTAGCTCCTCAAGACGCAGGGAACAAAATCAAAAGACAACCTCTTAGAACTTAGACTGTTTTTTATGTCATAGACTCATTGTGTTCTTTCCTTGTTTGTCTTCATTTTGTGCTCTTCAAGCCCGGGGTTACTACCCATACCTGTAATAGCACTGGAGAGCAGAGGCAAGAGGATCACTATGATCTGCAGGTCAGTTTGCACTGCAGAGTAACAACTGCCAGAAGGAAGGAAGGAAGGAAGGAAGGAAGGAAGGAAGGAAGGAAGGAAGGAAGGAAGGAAGGAACGAACGAACAAACAAACGAACGAACGAAAAGAGGGAAGAAAGGGAAGGAAGGGAAGGAAGGGAAAGGAAGTGATAGAAACTACTACCATAGAAATAAGAAAGTGACTCACCTTTAAAAGTCACATAGGTTTTGCCAACTTTTCCAGAAAGATGTAGATGCTTGTAAGAGCCAGAAAGCCAAGGCAGGGATGCCACACCACAAAATCTCAGCAATATGGCTGCCTAAACACATAATGGCAACACTAGGTGACAGGTGACATGCCATTGTGGATGGGGAAGTATCATAAGACTCCACCCCTAGATGAAGAAATACAGCCAATCAGTGGCTGCTAAGGAAGAGACTCAGTCTTCTCCAGGGACCAGCCCCCTGATGGATTATCTAATCCCAAGTAAACATCCCTAAGTACGTTATATACAAGCAACACTAAAAATAGACTCAATGGGTCTATTAGTGTATATATATGTATCTATATATACATACACATGCATATATATGGATATATATGATATGATATAGATGATATGGATGATATGGAGGATATAGATATAGAGGATATAGATGATATAGAGGATATAGATATAGATGATATATATATATTATATACATTTAATGTTGCATACATATATATGCAACATTAATAATTATAGGAGGAGGCCAGGTATTAGACAAGGAATGGAAGGATACAGGAGGAAATAGAGAGAGCAAACAGAAGAGGTAGGAACAATGTGCATACAGTGAACCCATGTATAAAATCTCAAACAATTAAAAACTATGGGTAAAAACATGTTGTACACATTTTTTTTAAATCACTGTCACAAATACGAACCCATAATCTTACCTACCGAAAGAAAGAAGGAAAGAAGGAAAGAAGGAAAGAAAGAAAGAAAGAAAGAAAGAAAGAAAGAAAGGAAGAAAGAAAGAAAGAAAGAAAGAAAGAACAAAGAACAAGAAAGAACAAGAAAGGACTTAGAATTCCTATAATAGTACTTAAGACCACCAAATATCCCCTGGCCACCGATCTCTAGCTGCTTCATCATCATTGAGTAGACCTTACTTTCTCCTAATGTGTGGGGTTTTTTTCCTAATGTCATTTTAATCCAGTACAATTTGTTAACACTTTTAATAATTTCAACATACTGAATTTTAATGTTTTATTGTTTTGCAACCTTTATTTCTGTATTAAAAACTAGAAATTTTATTTTTCCTCTTTTTACTTATGTAAAGGTGTCTGTATGAGAGAGCACATGTCTGTGTGAGGATATACCAAATGTGTGCAGGTCCCCGCAGAGGCCAGTAAAGGTCAAACATCAGCCTAGCATGCATGCAGGAGCCCCTGAGCTCAATGCCCATCACCATGCAAAGAAAACTTCTTCCAGGTTTTTTTTTGTTTTTGTTTTTTGTTTTTTTGTCTAGCCACAGTGATGCAGGCCTGTAACCCTAGGACTCACCAGGCAGAGGCAAGAGAATTACAAGTTCAAAGTCATAGATTACAAAGTAAACTCATAGTTCACTGGGCAAGTTAGTTGGGTGCTTGTGTTAAAGTACAGGAAATAATATAGAGCTCAGTACCTAAAATGTACAACTCTTGGGTCCAATCTCCATCTCACACACACACACACACACACACACACACACACACACACACACTGCACATAAAAAAACAGAAAGAAAAGAAAGGATAAACAAAATCAAAGTTCAGTTTCATGCTGGGAATACATGGGAATATATCTTCACAGTTGAGCACACAGTTACCATTTGGGAGCCCTGGGTTCAATCCTCAATATCAAGAATATTAAACATATATTTTACTAGTTGCAGAAAGGTGTTATTCGAATGAAAATCACACTGACTAAGAAGCACATGAGGCTGGATGTGAATCCAGTGGAGGAGAAGTAGGCACACTTCTTTCAGCCCAAACTTTACCTTTGAGTTTCTCAGAGCCTGCTTGCTAGCATGTTTTTAGACTGGTCTAATGAATTCACACATCAAAGGGGATGGGTGTGAGGCCTACTGATTTGTAGGCTTAATTACAGTTCACCTTCCTTCTTTTCTTCCCCTTTCCACTTCCTTTTTCCACTGTCTCCTCTTCTCCCTGGATGAGGTTAGTTAAATCCAGAATATTCCATCTCTTAGTATCACTTAGAAAGAGAGAATAGGAAATCACTGTTGGAAATGGCGCAGGAGGATGCTGATTTGAAGAAGACAGATGTCTATGATTTTAGTAACCTTTCCCTGTTGGAAACAAACAGTCATCTGAGAGCTATGCATTAGGTTGCACCCATTTTGTCAGCTGACCAAAAGCCACAGACCAGTCATCTGTTGAATCATGTGAGGCCTTGCTGCCAGTCTCAGCACACACCTTGTCTAATAAAGAAGCTTAGCACTCATCAGCAGCTAACTCCAGGATCATGCTTGTCTTCAGTCCCTCCTTGGCACTATTCTTTCAGATGTCACTGGACCACAACTCAACAGGGCTGAATAGGCTTCCATAGCAGGGACGTTTATGCTTTCACTAAACCTCTGGTTCTGGAATGAACCTATCTTCTCTGTGAAGCCTGTCCCTTTAAGGATATGAGAGTATGTGTTTTAAAATAAATTTCATGTCTAATATAATCCTCCTGATACAATCTGGGAGCCTAGAAATGATGTAGTCTAGGGATCTTGATGAGGTTTATTTTCTCTGCCAGTTAAAGAATTAAAAGGTAGGGAAAAATCTGTAGTGTGACAGGTAGCAGCAGAGAAAATCTCAAATACTGCAAACAGAATCAGCAGTTGAAGAAAGGTGTTTATTTATTGGAAAGTGACAAAAGATATACACATGCAGCAGACACAGTAGAAAACAGACTCTGCAAAGAAGAGCTCAGAAAGCCAAAAAGCCAATCTCTTCTTGAGGGCTGGGCTTTTAAAACCTCTGAGAGTTTTCCACCCCTACTTTAGGGTTGGTCAGTTTGAAGACAGGATGGTTGATTGGTCAGAAACTGTGCTGTGACATGTCCTAATCTAGTCATGAACTCCTTGAGCTGGTCCATCAGTGGGGCCCAAGAAAGAAAAAAAGCCTACAAGTCCTTTTATATCAAGTCACGGTGTTGAGGAAGAAGATGGCCATCATGGAGATTTGCCACCTTTATGACCTAGCTGTGGCCGCTCTTCCTATTTGTCTATCTACCAGAGAGTTTGTCTACATCTTAGTCTCTTACTAAAAGTCATAAATATAACTGAACTAAGTATATAGCTCTACCAATAACCTAAACAGCAATTGAGCAATGTCTTGCCTTCTTGCCTGACTCCTTCAGGTCAGATTCATCTTCCTGTCTCTCTTGTATCTATGCATTGATATCCTCTGAGGGAACCTTACACTCGCTTTCCTCTTTCAGAGGTTTCCAACTGGCACGACCCCTTCCTGCTGCTCATTCGTTTCAGGACTCCTTCACTGTAGGCTGGTACAAAAGCAGCTCCAACATCAGTGTGAACATGCTCTTGCTGCCTAATTATTCCAAGATACAAATTCACACACCTATGGACATCTTCTTTTTGATTGAAAAGGAAAACCCAAAATACACACTGGAAAAAAGACAGCATCTTCAACAGATGGTGCTGTTCAAACTATTTCTACAGATAAAAGACTACAAATAGGTATATTTATCACTCTGCATAAAAGTCAATTCCGTATGTATCAAAGACCTAAACATAAGTCCAATACATTTGATCTGATAGAGGAGAAAATGGGGAATAGTCTTGAATGTACTGGCGCAAGAAAAAACTTTCTAAACACAACACTATTAGCATAGGCACTAAGAAGAGTTAATAAACAGGATCTCACGAAACTGAAAAGCTTCTGTATGACAAAGGACAAAAATGGAAGGCTACAGAATAGGAAGATTTTTTACCAACTACCCATCTAATATAACACTTATATTTAAAATAGATAAAGAACTCAAAAAATTGAACATCCAGGAAACAATACAATTGGGTACGTACCTAAATAGAAAGGATGAAAGACAAATATCTAAGAGACACTTTTTTAAATGTTCAGAATATTTCATCAGCAAGGATGTGTAAATCAAAACTACCTCAAGGTTCATCTTGCTGCAGTCAGTGTGGCCAAAGATCACAAAATCAGTAAAACAAATGGCAGTTTATAGGGACAAGGATGTAGAGTAAGAGGGGCACTCATCCATTGCTGGTGGAAGGGAAAGCTCGAACAGCCATGATGGAAATCAGTGGGACCTTTGAATAGATCTCCTTTGAGATCCAGCCATACCACTCCTGAGTATATACCCAAAGGGCTCTGCATCCCACTACAGACACTCGAGACACTTGCTCAACCATGTTCATTGCTACTCTATTCATAATAGCCAGAAACTGGTAATTGCCTAGATGTCCATCACTAGAAAAATGGATAAGAAAAATGTGGTACATCTACACAATCAAATATTACTTAGCTGTTTAAAAAATGAAATTTGCAGGCAAACGGATGGAACTAGAAAAAATATCATCCTCGGTGAGGTAATCCAAACCCACAAAAACAAATTTTAATATGTATTTGCTTATATGTAGCTGTTAGCTGCTAGTATTTCAATAAGCAGATTACAATCCATTTAACCACAGAGATTAAGTAAAGAGTAGGGGACAAGTGGGATGGGATAGATCTCTCTAGAGAGGAAATAGAATAGACCGCTATAGATGGACAAGGTGAAGACAGCAAAAATGGGAGGGTCAAACTGGGAGAGAAAGGGAAAATGGGGGTAAGGGAAGAGATACAGGGGGGACCCCTATTTGAGAGGTCATATGTAATCCTAATACAGTAGACGCTTCTGTAAATATACACATATATTTTAAACATCCAAATTCAGCCACCAAATAATGGAAAAGACAAAGCCCCAACTAGATATCACTCATCACCAAATAATACCTCCAGTCCTGGAAATGGGTTATATCTAATCGAGTTGTTAGCCAAAGGGACCCAAAGGAAATCCCCCCAAAAAACCAAGCTATTGCCAAGGCTCTAAGTTGCTCTCCACACACTGATGATAAGGCTGTATTGCTGAAGATAACACCTACACAATTCACTGAACATGGACAAGTGAAGCTGGTGCCTATATAGAGACTTCATCCCTACTACTGACTAGTGCTCATGACACTGGATGATTCTCTGCATGCCACCAGGGGAGAAATGTAAACACGAACCCAGCTACAGACTCTTCTATCTACAATGGTGGCCTGTATGCAAGATGCGCTGGTGCAATCATGGCACAAAGCTTTGGCAGTAAGCAACCAGGATCTGATTGGATTTAAAGCCTACTCCATGACATGAGACCTATCTCCAACATTGGTTGGATAGCCAAGAACCCAAGACTAGATAGGCCATGAACCTATGAGAAAACCAAATACTACTGTTCTGCTAAAGGAATATGACAATAAAATGACTTCTGATGAATGCTATACCCACCAATCAGTGTCTTGCTCAGGCATCATCAGAAAATTTCTCTCCTGCAACAAATGGGAACAAACTCAGAGACCCACAAATGGACAGTGTGTTGAGAGTGAGAGACCTTTCAACACTCTGTCCTAAATGAGATGCCTCCATCAAATTCTTCCCCTCGGTGCCGAGGGAACCCTAGGGAAGAGGAGGCAGAAAGAGTGTAAGAAACAGAGGGTATGGGGGACACCAAGTAAACAAGATCTTCTGAAGACAGCAGGACTGATACACAGATAAACTCGCAGAGACTGTGGCAGCCTGCATGTGTCTAAGACAGCAGGGTCCCAGCTCTGACAGTAGACATGAACATAAGCCCTAGTCCTGACCCAGAAGATATCTCTGAGTGATAATTGTTTGCGAAAGAGAAATTAATTTTCTCCAGGGAAGTTTCACTTTGTATATGACAACTCTTAAGGGCAGGTCCCATGACTAGCAGTAGATGGCCAACACAATATGACCTCAGTAGCATTTTTGGAGGTTCTATGTCCCATAATGATCTGTCAGAGTTTTTTCCCAATATCCATTCATTCATTCACTCATTCATTCATTTCTTTTTAACCTTACAGGTCTTCTGCATAACATCATATACATATACATATATGTTGTATACATATACATATATGTATACATATACATTATACATATACATCATATATGCATACACATATACAAATTATGGTTTCTGATTTTGTTGTCTTTATGGGATGTCTCTGTGTACAAACATCTATGTCTCTGCCTCTATATGTGTTTCTTTTTTTAAAAAAACCTTTAAATTATTCTTTTTTAATATTTTTATTTTCTATATTCTTTGTTTACATTCCAAATGATTTCCCCTTTCCCAGATTCCCCCTCCCCATATGTCCCATAAACCTTCTTCTCTCCATCCATTCTCCAATCACCTCCCTCCTCTATATGTGTTTCTTGAAAAACATCTATATGTTTTTCTTTGCCTCTAACTTCTATTTGTTTTGTCCTATTTCATTTTGGTTTTATTTTTATTTTTTTAATCTTTAGATGACTGTTAGTTTTCAAATGAGAGAGGAAAAATGACGTGGACTTGCATAGGTTGGGAGTCGAAGAGGATTTGGAGAAGAGTTGGGGAAGAGGAAATTTCAATCAGAATATATTGCATGAAAAATGTATTTTCAATGAAAATTAAAAATTAATAAAGTATTATGGGAACACCTATGCCGTGACTCTTCTGTAACAACAATGTCCAGTAGATATTTCCATGGTAACAGAAACATCCAGTAGAGAAGCCTCGCCACAGGTGGCTACGGAGCACTAGAGCTAAATGTGAGTGGAGGGATAGATGGAGTCTGATAGTTTTACCGCAGCAGACACAGGGTAGAACCTCTTGAGGCCTCTTCTGAAAATATATGTCTAATTGCCTTTCTCTTGTTTGAGAAATGGACCATATACAACTTCCTCTATAAACCAAATTAGATTGTTATTCATTTACTAATCCATCTTCTCAGTTATTTTTCCTAAGAATATAAAGAAAGCCATTACTAGTAAGCTAAATGACATCCCCTTCCCAAGAATGTGTGTAATTAAGGATGGATTCAATGTCATTAGTGAGACATTTTCCAGAACGTAAATCTGGGGTTGGTATACCCATAAAATGTCCTCAGATGACACTGGAAGCTTCAGGTCAAAAGCTCCAGGAAGGAAAAAATCAGTCTAATAAAAACAATGTAATAATGGCTCACCTGACTCAATTGTAACAAGAAGGTGACTCCTAGGAATTAAGGGTGTAGCTCAGTTATGGAGTACCTGCCTAGTGTGTGCAAGGCCCTGGGTTCAATCTAATACTGCAAAAGATGACTCCTCTGAAATAGCAATAGAGGCTACCCACAGAAGAGAGAATACAGTGAAGAAAGCCATGAGGCCTTACATATGGTGGTGTGCTATCTGTTCTTCTACCTTTTGTGTAAAGCAGTTCACAAATCATATTTATAGGAAGAGAAATGTTATGGAAAACAAATAACAAGGATAGAAGGCAGTAACGCAATAGATGCAATAAAGGTAGCCACGTGCTTTGCTTCTAGGAAGAACCTATTAAACATATACCAAGCTAGGGAAATCAAGACTGGTGAAGACACAGTCCTCTGTTTAGAATTGTATGTGGTACTACAAAGGCTCGGGATACTTATTAACAGTTAGGTTCTGCATTTAATTTATCCTAGCACTGATCAGAGACATACATGTCTTTCAAACTGCATGCTAGCTCCATACAAGATATTTCATATGGCCTCTCCTAGAGTCTTATAGGTTGAACAGGAAAAGCCAATCCTGTTAGCAACTATTATCATCTCATTTATATCAAGTGCTAACTATTTGCTGGGGAATGAGCTAAAGGACATTCATCAAAATACATCTGTCTCTCTGGGAATGAAGGGATGACTCTGGAGTTAAGAGTTCTTTCTGCTCTTGTGGAAGACCTGAGCTCATTCCCAGCACTCAAATGGCAGCTTACAACCCTCTGTACGTAACTCAGACTCCAGGAAATCCAATGCCTCTGCTGACCTTTGAGGGCTTATACATATATGTGGTGTATATGCATACACACACACACACACACACACACACACACACTTAAATTTATACAAACAAAACCACCAACAACAAAAACCAACCTCTTTTGACCCAGAGTCAAATATTAGTTGACCTCAGAGAAATTCTGTGGAAGAGGGAAAGAAGAGTTGTAGGAGCCAGGGGGACAAGGACAGTACAGGAAAACCCACAGAATCAACTAAGCTGGGCTCATAGGGGCTCACAGAGTCTGAACTGACAATCAGGGAGCCTGTGTGGTCCTCACCTAGTCGCTCTTGGTTGTATAGCTTGGTCTCCTTATGGGATTCCTAACAGTGGGAATGGGGGTCGTCTCTGACTCTATTGCCTGCTTCTGAGACCCTTTTCCTCCCACTGGGTTACCTTGTCCAGCCTTAATACAAGGGGTGGTGCCCAGTCTGGTTGCAGCTTAATATGATATATATGGTTGATCCCTGGCAGACTTACCCATTTCTGAAGGGAAATGGAAGAAGAGCAGATGGGGGGTGGGGGTGAAGAAGAGGAAGGGGAAACTGCAGTCAGGATGTAATATATGAGAGAAAAAATAAATTTAAAAAAATACCTCTTTCAATTATCATAATAAGCCTTAGTATGGAGGAGTCACATCACAGTTTGCAGATTAAGAATCTAGACATGAAGGACTTAATGTTTAGCAATAAGATATCAGCTAAGTACTACTTGGTACTGAACACGACAGAGTCATCAAACATGCTGTAATCAACTGAGCAAATTTTATGATCTATACAGTCAAATGCCAATGGTGCATTACGAGAATATTTTCTATGGTTTGGCTGTGTGGAAGACAGAGAAATCAGAAAGAAAATCTCTAAATGCTTAATATTCTTGAAATAATTTCATCCCTTTGCATGGTTTATGTATTTTTTTAATTTTTTAACTTATTTTTATTTACTGATTTACTTTGTCATTGCTCACTGCCCTCCTCCCAGTCACTCCTTCCCACAACCCTTTCTCCCAAGCCCCCTCCCATTCTCCTCTGAGCAGGTGAGGGGCTCTGGGTATCCCCCACCCCCACCCTGGCACTTGAAGTCTATGAGAAACTAAGCACTTCCTCTCTCACTGAAAATTATCTCAAATTAAGTTATACTATTTGAGTAATTATAAAAACACAATAGCTTTTTAAGAACAGTCTAGCTAATTTCCTTCTTATATTTAATTAAAGTATTGCTTGTTAAATTTGCTTAGTTATTTTGAAAATACCTGTGGCAAGCTCTCCATTGTCTGTCTGTCTGTCTGTCTGTCTGTCTATCCTTCTCTGCTTTTCTGGATGCCATGAGAATTTGTTTAGATATATGTGTCTCACCACAAAACTGTTTCACCTCAGATCCCAAAGCAATGGTGCTGACCTATCCATGGACTCCAACCCTAGAAACCATGAGTCAGAATAGACCTGTTCTCTTCTAAGTTGTTCCAATCGCGTCTTTCATCACAGTAGCAGAAACTGATTAACAGTCTGGCATCCCTCCTTCAGCTGGCCATGACCCTTGCCCCAAAGGCATTGTGCAGCAAACCCACCAAGCATTTGCCTGTGTACTACACTTACTAAGCTTGTTCCCAGCTCTATTTCTTCCTAGTGTCACTGAATGAGTATCTTCAAGTTCCAGAGCAAATGTCTTTTGATAGAGACCTTCACTAAATTTTTTCTTTCCGTTTTTTTTTAATTACCTTTTGACATGATCTTATCTATATATTCAACTAAAGGTTCATTTATATGTTTCTGTCACTTGAATGCAAATGTATTGAACACAGCATGCCACCAGCTCATATAGGGAACCTAAACCAACACTTTCCATGGAACGTTTGCCATGGGAATTTACAAAGCAATTAAGTAAATTTAGCAAGTAGTACTTCAATTAAATCTAAGAAGGAAATGATCTCGACTGTTCTTTAAAAGTTGTTGTGCTTTTCTAATACTCAAGTCTACATCCAGTGTCTTCCACTATCATTCTCCATATGGTTTTCTGACACGGCGTCACTCAGTATTTTGGCTAGACTCGCATCTGGCTTCTCAGCAACCCTGTGAGATCTGTCTCTGGCCCTGTGTTCTGGAGTTACATGTGATACCACACTCGGCTTTTATGCCAGTTCTGGGCAACCAAGATCCTATATGCTTATACAACAACCATTTTACCCACTGTGACATCTTCCCAGGACCATGTTAACTTCTATTTTAAAAATTAATTGTAACTCCAGACATTGTGTGAACAATGGGTGGCAGAACAAAATGAGGGACTTCAGCCAATGAGAAGGAAGGCTGGTCCTGCCATTTAGAGTAAACATGGTGAGGACTTAGATGTGACAAGGACAAAGAAGTGAATGAATTAAGTAACATTTTCAAGGTACCATATTGGGGACCTGGCGTTGTTTGGAATGCAATGCATAAGAAAATAATGGAGAATAACAGGAGGACAAAGGGCTTGTTCTGTCAAATAGACAGCACTATAATTCCTTATATCAGGAAGTTTAAGAGAGATTAGGCCAGAGAAGTGAGAGCAAAAGCAGGGATTCCAGTTCAGGAATATTAAACTAGAAATGCTTGTAGGTACCCATGTAAAAACTTCAGAATAGATACACCTGCTTTTTATACTGCATGCACGTGTGAAAAAATCTCAGCAGGAATTATAAAATTGCAGAATTGTAGCGATGCTCCTGGACCAAGCCCTTAGCCTTAGAGATAGCAGGCATAAAACCAAAGAGATTAAATGACTTGCTCATTGAGCCAGACAGTGGTGGCTCAAGGAGCAATCCCAGCACTTGGGGAGCAGAGGCAGAGGCAGAGGCAGAGGCAGGCAGATATCTGAGTTTGAGACCAGCCTGGTCTAAAGAACGAGTTCCAGGATAGCCAGGGCTACACAGAGAAACCCTGTCTCAAAAAACAAAACAAAACAAAACAAAACAAAAAGACTTGCTCACATGTGGAGTGATCTTCTAAAAGGTTCAGGAAGTAATCTTTCCGAAGAAGGATGAAAGATGGATCTATCACACTATCACAGTGTGTGTTGGATGAGCACTTATTGGTTTTGAGCTACCAGGGCTCCGACAACCAAGACTCAAAGTGAGACAAAACTAATAAGAAGGGGGTGTATCACATAAATATGCCAACTGTCCAACACCGGCAATTAGGATGTGACTGTGGAGTACCATCAAGAGCCCAGAATGGCCACTTTTCTGTGGTCTGAGCCCAGCTGTATTCTACCGCCGGTGGGGTCTGTCCACTGTCTATGCATATTTGTTTGGAGACCCATGGATGCTATTCCTGTTGGTTATTGTCAAGGGGGAGGACAAGGGGCCTTTCCCTGCATCCTTGAAGAAATAAGGTAACTTCCACAAAGGACTGGGTTGATCTTCCAGATGTTGTCGACATTTTCATCTTTATACCCAACTTTTAAACATGAAAATAAACATTAGCATTCAAAAGACTCAAACTTGTTTTGAAATTATCATCTCTTATTTCTTCTGAAAAGGGACATCTAACCACCAAGCAGATCCTCTAGAATTTCAACTAACTGCGAATAGCAGCCCCTACCTGCTGTAGCAACACATGGAATTTAGGTCACCAGAGTCATTTGTGTGACTTTAATGTCCTGGGTGTGTGGCTCCTTTTGGCTTCTTACCTTGACTGCTCTATGAACATGTAATTCTATCTCACTCATTGTCAACACCCCAACCCCTATCATCCTTCCTGATGTGAACAAGCAGCCTGTGTCAGAAGTGGGTTCTAATTTCCATGGTCTCACCCAATTCTTACCTTCTACTTCTACTTTCTCATGATTTTGTTATAAGTTACATGTCTCTATCTGTAGCTTCACATAAGGAAGGCCCTTTGTGGTGTGTGTGTGTGTGTGTGTGTGTGTGTGTGTATGTGTGTGTCTTTGTGTGTGTGTCTTTGTGTGTATGTATGTATGTGTGTATGTGTGTATGTATGTGGGACTGTGTGTGCGTGTGTGTGTGTGTGTGTGTGTGTGTGTGTTTGTGTGTGTGTATGTGTGTGTGCACTCATGAATGTACAGGCTTTCATTCCAAAGTCACAAACACCAACAAATGAAAAACTGTGACATCAGTGAGTCTCTCATATCTTACTTTCTTCATAAAATATTAGTAACAGCTTTTACCCATCTCACCAGAGTGTATTAAGAGTTGATTTATATTTACAAACTGCTCAGAAATCCTTGGATTTGAGATACTGTGAAAATAAGAACATTATTATTACTATTATCAACTTGAGGCAAATAAATTTCATGGAGAGTACCCTGAACTGGGACTGCTTGGTATTTACAATAATACAGGCTTTTCTGGGAAAGTTTCCCCACCAGAAATATACATCACAAAATGCCTTTTCTTTCCCTAGAAAATGGAGTTTAGTGTCAGACCAGACTTCTGCACTAGATGCTGCTTCAACTGCCTTGTGGCAACACATAACTCTGAAATCTTTTGCAAGGTGTCTATATGCCCTGGACAGAAAGAAAAACCAATTTTCTATTTTTGTGGAACAACTGCATGAAATGCCTTTGTTTTACACTAAATCACCAAAGCCATGCTTTCCAAATAATTAAGGTTAGAAATAAGAATTCATTACAATTTTTTTCAGCCACAACATGTTGTGTAGAGAAATGTCCTGTGGTCTCCTGCCTCTCCAACCGTCCTGACTGACCTAGCTCTGAGCCACACGGAGATGCTCTAGACTCTCCTCCCTTTCACTGGATGTTTTCTGATGGTGGGCTACTGATCCTCACTCCATGTCCCAGCTGATAATCTATATCAACAAATCCACTTGCTCTCTCTGGAAAATGCCTGGCTCCCTTGAGCATTCATCTTCCTAAGCCAATGCAAGTCACAGCATAGTTCCCCTGACTTGGCCAAATATCCCTTGGGTCTCCACTTTCTGGTCTCTGTATGCCATTCCACAAGAAATTTGTGGGTTTGGTGTTTTAATCGACTCCTTCTAGTAAAGGAATGACTCCAAATCCAGATACATGGGCCTTACAGAGCTGCTCTTCTGCATTTATGACAGCTGGTTCTGAGACCCCCTGCAGATACAAAATTTTAAGGATGATCAATCTCCTTACATAATAAGGTATATATTGGAATCAACCTTGTGCATGCTTTCCTATAATCTCTGGGAAACTGACAATACCAACTGCAATGCATATGATGTATGTTGTTATATCATATTAAGAAATCAGAACAACAACAAATCTGTATGTGCTCAACAGTGACATGATATTGAATATCTTTGAATAATGATCTTTGAATCATATTGTATGAACCCATGTTGTTGAAACTTACAAATACAGACAGCCAATTTAAATCGTCTGATATATAATGACCACTAAGTAACCAGTGTTTAAAATGAATATTAATGTTTGGTTAAGACTCTGCAGCATATTAACATGTCATCTTTGCAGGTACATTTGATATAAGAATGGACAATGTAAAAAAGTCATAAATTTAGGGTCGAGCATTGGGAGGCAGTTTTTCACATTGGCTGTCTTTAATTTTCTCCCCTAGATTACTAGTAGCCTAGGTATTGTTTTCTTTAAAAAATTAAGCCATAACCTAAATATTAAGGGAACTAAAATACAAAAAGCCAATCCCAAATATTACTTTCAATATATGTGTGGGGATGGATACATATGAACGTGCATGTGTGTATTTGTGTGTGTGTATGTTTGTGTATGTGTATGTGTGTGTGTTTGTGTGTGTGTATGTGTATGTGTGTGTGTGTGTGTGTGTATGGAGGTCAGATAACAATTTGTGGTTAGTCAGTTCTCTCCTTCTTCCACATAGGTCTCAGGGATGGAACTTAGGTCAGCAGACTTGGCTGCAAATGCCTTTACCTGATAAGTCATCATATTAGCACTAAAATAGTATTATTTTCAACTACAGAATTGCTGAGAGCCCTTTCCATATTTCATTAACAACCAATACAGATATACAATAATCTTATGAAATTTTTTGAAAGCAGAATAACTTTATTGACTGGAATCCCAGAAAAATGTGGAGAAGTTATCTCATCTTGTTTTGTTTTATAATTTTGTTGTGATGCACATACTAGTCAACTGTTTACTTACCTTTCATTGTTTTTATTTTAAGAGGAAGCCTCACCTTGTTGCCCAGACTGGCCTTGAATTTTTATTCTCTTCACTCTGTATTCTGAGAAGCTGGGATCACAAGTCTATACTACCAGGCTTGGCTAAAAAATGTTTTCTATAGTTTTTCTATAATAGTTTTCTATAGTGATGCTTAGAAGAATCCAGTGAGATCTTTTTTTTTTTATTTGACAAAGAAATTGATGTTCAGAGAAATCTAATGCAATACAGGTCTCCCTGAATCAGCACCTGGATAATACTTGCTGGTCATTATTTTCACTGAATGGCAATAACAGAATTCTCAAATCACTGGGGCTGTGTGTTTGTGTTAGAGATGTAAGAGGAATTTAAGGTGGTCCACAGCTTCATGTAATGAGACATAAGCAGCAAGCACAACAGGACACATGTCAGACCCTCCTGTGAGCTTCAGAACCTCAAAATTATATCCATCTCTCACCATAAACCTTCTAGGTTATGAGGCACAGACCAGTGATAGCATTTTTGCACAGGACTCCAAAAAATCACCTCCCACTAAAGCAGAGGCACTTGGGAAAAGAAAGGATATATCCAAACTATGCTAAATAGATCTTTATTTTATATACCTCTGGGTCACTTCAAGTGAAACTTCCATGAAGGGCGAGACGTAATTTGGTACATCTTGAAGTTGCTGAAGATTAAGGGTGCATTGTGGGGAAATATCTACAGGATAGCTGTCTTAGTCACTATTCTAGCACCATGAGGAGATACCATGACTACAGCAACTCTTACAAAAAAAAAAAAAAAAAAACATTTAATTTACTTACACTTTCAGAGATTTAATCCACTGTCATCATAACCACCATCATGGCACATGGGCAGACAGTGCTAGGGAAGTAGATGAGAGTTCTACATCCAGATCCATAGGCAGCAGAAGAGAGACACTGGGCCTGGCTTCGGCTTTTGAAAGCTCAAAAGCCCACCCCCATACTCTAACCCTCCTCAAGCAGTGCCATCCACTCCCTTAGTGATGACACAAGGCCACACCTCCTCCTCAAGCAGTGCCATCCACTCCCTTAGTGATGACTAAGCATTCAAATACATGAGCCTATGGGGGCCAATTTTATTAAACCACCAAAACAGGTCTAGAGTTACATGATAAATATTTTTCACTACCAGCCCAAACTTCCTGAATCCCACTTCTCACAGTCAAGATGGAAAGTCTTGACCGGTAATGGAATAAAGCCTCTGTGCAGAATGGCAGGTTCTGAAAACATGAAAATGTAATGGGTTTTAAGCTTGATTTTTCCCAGTGTTGTCTGTAAACCCACTTAGATTTCTTCTCCGTCAGCTTGGACCAGCTTAGAATCTTTAGAATACCACCACGGCTTCCTGCACCAGCTGTTAGCTTTCTTCCTTGGGTGTGATTCAGAAGGAGGCAGAGGGCAGAGTCCAGGTGAAACTAATTTAGGTATTAGCTAGAGGGAACTACTTGTGGATCAATTTTACTCTGACAGATAAATTTGCCTTTGAGATCCAATTATATATAATATCAAGACTAGCATGAATCACCTATCACGCTTAGAAACAGCTGCTAATTAAAGCACAGAGATACTAGAACATTCTGATAACACAGTGAAATAGCATTTTTTTCAGAATTTGAAATGAAGAAAGATTATTATTTATTTCTGAAAGATAATTTCCTCTAGTCATATTTCTAGAAAATTAGTTTTGGGTTCAATGAGCCACAGGGAAATCCGTTTTAACAGTTTTTGTTTTTCAACTCTTTTTTTTTTTAAATCCCCAACTTTCCAATACAGTGTTAAAAGTGTAATATTCTAACCAAGGGCTCACAAAAGTATCATCTGCCAAAACCAGAGTATGTATAGGAGCTGAAATTAAAGATCCTGGAATTACCGCCTGGCTCAAACCCCAGCTGCTCCATTTGTTTGGGGGTGGGGGAGTGAGTTACCTAAATGATCTTTGTTTTCAGTTAAAAAACTGAAGTGAAAATAGGATGCAAATTATGTTTGTGACAAAGACCCCATGAATTAATAACACCTGCTAATGATTGTACAAAGGGACACACCAAAAACACAGGCCAGGCTTCTGGTTCTCCCTATCCTCCACCCCATCCCTGCCAGCCACTCCACCCCTACTTAGCTACTTGAAAATATTTTTTAGATGTTGTATTTTAATTCCTTAGGTTCATTTACTCTCCAGGGTGTGTGTGTGTGTGTGTGTGTGTGTGTGTGTTGTAGTAGTAGTAGTAGTAGTATGTGTGTATGTGAGTAGTAGTAGTAGTAGTAGTATGTGTGTGTGTATGTGAGTAGTAGTAGTAGTGTGTGTGTGTGTGTGTAGTAGTAGTAGTAGTAGTAGTAGTATGTGTGTGTGAGTAGTAGTAGTAGTGTGTGTGTGTGTGAGTAGTAGTAGTAGTAGTGTGTGTGTGTGTGTGTGTGTGAAAGAGAGAGAGAGAGAGAGAGAGAGAGAGAGAGAGAGAGAGAGAGAGAGAGTAACAGTAGTAGTAGTAGTAGCAGTAGTAGCTAGAAAGGACCCTACTGTGTCATTGCTCAGGTACACTCTACCAGGTTTTGTTTGTTTCTGTTTGTTCCCTGCCTCCTTGGATCTCTTATTAGATTAGAACTCACAAAGGCGGTGTGAGAGCCCAGAGCTTTGCCTGTCTTTGCCTCTCCAGCTCTGGGGTTACCCACTTATAGCATCATGTCCAACACCAAACTCATGTCCTAGAGTTTAGCTTGCAGGCCAGTACTTTGCCTGCTCTGTTGTCTAACACTCAGTCCTACAGTTACTCTTCACTATTTGTCTAGATGTATATGCAGATCACAAAATTCTATGGCATGCTTAATAGACAGTGAGATATTTCTTAAGAAATCAGGATCTAGAAGGATGAGCACTCATCCACACCAGAATCCACACCAAATAATCTGGATTTGCTCCTCCCCTCCAAACACACGACTCATAATGGCACTGTTTGTTCAGATTTTGACCAAACTGGCATGAGGTGCTTTTTCAAGTGCTGCCATTGCTATAGACACCAGGATCTCTCTCTCTCTCTCTCTCTCTCTCTCTCTCTCTCTCTCTCTCTCACACACACACACACACACACACACACATATACACACACACAGAGAAAGAGAGAGAAATCATGCTAACTTTCTTGATAATCTATGATTTGTGATCCACATGTGACTCTCTTTGTCTTCCCCTTTCAAATTCCATAAAAGGAATCCTGGCTCCTCAGAAGTTATGTCCTTGCCTCTCTACTTCCTTGTAGAAAATGAAATTAACATAGTTCCTGCCCTGGTTTTCTATGAACACAGGGATACTGGGCATTTGTTGCACATCACTTTAGAGCAAAATCTTCAAATAAGCGGGAAACATAAGGAAATGAGATTACTAGGTACTTAATTCCCAGAAGGACAGGGTTCCAGGTAGGTCACTTAAATGAGTGTAGTAGTTCTGAGATACAAGGAAAACTGAAGGAATAACAAAAAGCATTTCATGTCTAGGAAACCAGACATTGTTGATAATGTTCTAGTGTATCTTGTGGTGAGTTTATTTGAGTCAAATCACATAGGCATGGTACTTAGGGAGGATTGTATAAAACTGTGAAGAGTATAAAGGTCTCTGTCCTTACTGTCATAAAACCATCATCTGATTAAGGCTTTAAACTAGAAGCCTGCATCTCTAACACGTTAGGCTCAATCACCCATCCCAATCAAGAGACAAGCAGTGGTATAAACCAAGGAAAGGAGATTTATTCAATGGGGCCATGTCTAAAAGAGGAATTAATAAAGATACCCTCCCTTCAATCCATCTAATAACTACTGACATGACATTAGGTGCAGATTAAGATCAAGATGTATTATGTTTAAGAAGTTGTGATCAAGATGTGGCCCTGGTCACGACTATCTCATCTCCAGTTCATCCTGCAAGATTGTCCCATAACTCATGAGATTGTTAATCTGTTCATTGCTAATGGATCCTCCTTCTCCTCTTGGATAATTGTCCTCATCTGGGAGTACGGTCTGTCATAGGTTTGGGTCTTCCTGGAATTCAAGAGAAAAGGTCAAGGAGCAAAGCTTACCTCTGCGTCTTCTGCCACAGTGAAGACCCAGCATGGGGGCAGAGGTGCCAGGCTTTCACTCCGATTCAGATATCTTCTGAGCCTACCTGAAATGTCATGCTTTTTAACAGAGGAAACACATAAATGCATGCTGCAACCAGGACTGTTCAGCTGAAATGGATCCTCCATCAGGAGTCCCCACGTTAGCTCTAATGTTAGAGCTTCTTACCCATGTGGAGATCAAGCATTTGATTCAGGTGGGAAAAGCTTCACTTAATAGGGAACAAAACTGAGGAAGTGGTTCCAGCAGAGCTTTTCATCATTAGCAATAAATCTTATATAAAGTCTTAGCTTGTGACAAAATATGCTTCTTAAATGTTGGGGGCAAGGGTTTGAAAGATGTTCTTATTGATTTAATCTTGATAGTATTTTTTTAATTTCTCATGATTTTTTAACACATCTGTGCACACATTTGTATGGTTACATGCCAAGACATGAATGTGAAGGTCACACTACAACTTGACAGGAGTTGAGCCTCTCCTTTCGATGTGTGGGTGCTGGAATCAAACTCGGAACCTTAGGATTAGCAGTAGGCACCATTATCTGATAAACAGTCTCACTAGTCATGGTGGATGGTTTTGAGTCTCTTCTAAGAAATACATTATCAAAGTTTTGCTGCTGAGTTTCATGGAATCTCTTAAGAAACCACATTCAGAGGATCTACAGGAAGTCACGGATGAAAACTTCCTTTTGCTCATTTCTCATGATCTCAGTCTGTTAGTTTACCATCTATTTTTTTGTGCTAACATTTTGGTGGGTGTGTTAAGCTCAGGAGTCTGATAACTAACTTATCTACAGTACTGGTCCTAATGCAGTCCCTGTTGAACTTCATACCTTCCCCTGGTCATCATGCAGATGAAGTTAAACATCTTACATAGGATCTGGAAGGAGCAGACACTGTTCTGCTGTGCAGCATGACCTACAAATAGGTCCCAACACTGCAGGTACACAGATGCAACAAAAGCCCCACTAAAATGCAAGTGGGAAGTATGCTATAGACCCAGCTAGTGAGTGTCTATTTGAAACTGGCAAGAGAAATTCTCTAGAGAGGAAAACTTCTGAGTGAACCCACTACTGGAGCTCAGGCAGGAGAGTTTACCAAGACACAGAGAGGGAGGCTGAGACTCAGACAGAGATGAGACAGAGGCAAAGGCAGAGACAAGACAAAGAAAGACAAAGACGGAAACAACAGACAGAAACAAGAAGCATAGATAAACATTTGAGTGTCAGATAGCCTAGTTAATTTAGGTTGATATTTCCTTGTTACGATATTTGACTTTTCTATACACTGCCTTGTTTCATCCATCCCCAATCTGTCTGTTTTAATCATATTCTGTCTCAACTCTCAGGGGGCAGGGGAAAGAGGATGACGAAATCAAAGCAGAGGGGCATTAGTTGGGAAGGAGATTCAATGGAGGGGGAGAGGAAGAGAGGGCCATGACAGTGAATGTGATCAAAATATAGATGTGCAATAAATTTAATGCAGACAGATCGTGGTAGATGCTGTATTAGATAAGGGGGATAATGCATCTGTGTAGCATGATCTTACCCCCAGGAAACAGGTCAGGTTTGGTCATAGGCTCTAATGGCCAGCTCTCCCCCAGCTAAAAAGCTCTGTGAACATACAGAGCCTCTCTGGAGACCTGGGCCAGGGAGGTTCCTAGTGCCCTTAGATGCCCAGGGAGGTTCCTAGTGTCTTCAGCATTCTGCAAGAACCAAATCCAAGTAGCACATTAAAATGGCTGAAAGGCTCTATACTGCTTCACTGAGTCTTTCCAGAACAAGGGGCCACTCCTCTGTTCTTCTTGTACCTCATTTGATGTGTGGATTATGTTTTGGGTATTCCAGTTTTCTAGGTTAATATCCACTTATTAGTGAGTGCATACCATGATTCATCTTTTGAGTCTGGGTTACCTCACTTAGTATGATGTTATCCAGCTCCATCCATTTGCCTAAGAATTTCATGAATTCATTGTTTCGAATGGCTGAATAGTACTCCATTGTGTATATGGGGGTCCAGAAAAGGGGAAATCATTTGAAATGTAAATAAATATATCAATAAATTAAAAAAAATAAATCAGTTTCAAGTAAAACATTAAGAAAAAGAAAAAATGGCTGAAAGGCAAAGAATCCTCAGAATAACAGTTTCCATCTATAACAATGGATTGCAGAAAACACATAAAACCCCATGTGTTCTATGAAGCGTTCCAAAAATGACCACTGCAGGCATTGTGTGGTGTAGACAGCTCTCCTATCCTCCAGTGTGCCTCACATCCAAGGCCCTGCATGGTGGGGTGTTTTATTGTGTTTTCTGCATGGCAGGCCACTTAAATAAATAAGGGGAGGGGAAGTGGCCAAAGGAATAGAAAACTACCCCTTTGGACAGATTTGTGGAATGTGAATTTTCTATGTCCTATCTAGATAGGCGTCCACTGCACTTCTGCCTTGATAGCTACAGAGAAATGATTTCCGGGTGCACACCCCCGGGCATGGAAAAATAACCTCCTTTGAGCTTCTTCCTACTCCTTAAATGTTCTTTTGGTGCAATCAACCACTCTGCTCCTAAGGCTGAAGTGTAACATGGCAAGAAAGGGTTATCATCTGTTAGATTGGGGTTGGCAGAGACTTGTTTTCCCTGAGAAAGAAGAAGGGAATTCAAGGCTACCTCTCATATTCCCAGTTGTTGCTAACTTCATATAAAACACTCCACTCAAGGCCTTCCCTAAATGTTTTCTCCTCTATAATATGAAAGGACAACTATCTTTGATGATTAAATGGGATTAGTTGTGTGAGCACTCTACATAGTGTCCAGGAGCACCGCAGGAAATGGTGTTATCCTCTTGAGAAAGGGTTTAGTTGTTTTCTCTCTAGTACATGGAGAACACAGGCTGCCTTGCTATACAGTGTGTGCAAGTACAGGGAAGAGTGTTCTTTCCAAATTCAGACAAGACAGTGATAAACACATCACTGTGTGTCGAGAGAGGAAGGAGGGGATAAGAACACGTGATGAGGAGATGAAGGAAAATGAGATGGAGGGAACAGAGAAGTTGAGGGGAGGGAATAGAACAGAGGGGAAGAGAGGGGAAAGGAAGAGGTGGGGCCGGCTGGGGTAGGGGCAGGGCAAGGCAGGGAGGATTAAAAACTGACTAAACAGTTCTAATGGTGACCCTGCATCTGTTGCTTGGAACTGGGGTGCTAAGGCAGGAGAATTGTATGTTCAAGTACAGCCTGGGCTATGTAGCCAGATCCTGTCTCAAAAGAATAACAACATAATTCCATGGGCCGATATTAAAGCAGGCTAAGGGACAGAGGAAAATGAGGAGGACATGGGGCCTCTATTTCACCTCAGTTCATTTGGTCCATTAAATCCCAAAGCCCTTGAGACATTCTATTTTTACTTGGAAAACAGGATTGAGGTATAACACCTATTTATGCTCATTTATTCTACGCATGGGTCTTTTTGCTACAGATAGGGAGACATAAAGGAGAGGAAAGGGAACAGGGGAGGGGCAGATCTGGGAAGAGGTGAGGATAGGGTGAAGATGACCAAAACACATTGTACATCCTTGAGGAACCTTAGAACAAAACATTTCATCTTCCTCAAAACAGAATCTACTTCAGGGGAATCGTTTTTCAGTGAAAAGCTCTATACCTTCCTCCCCTGCTGTAAAGATCTGGACCACTCCTAACAGTGGCCCCTCACTCAGCCAGCCTGCCCTGTGAACCACTGATGTTTGTAGAGTAAAGAAAGCAACTTCCTCTGGTGGGCTAGCAAAAGTCCCAGCCACCATAGAATGAGAAAAAAAGCTTTTGCTAACTTTTCACAAAGCGCTATATAAGAATAATTTTGGCACCTGAATACTATTCCATGCCATTTATACTTTTATATACAGGCAAAAGAGGAGGAAGAGAATGGCTTCCTACTGGCTTACTAGAGCAGTGTTTGGTTTGTCTAAGGTGAAAGCTAGCTCTCAGAGGAGGAAATACAAATCTCCTACTTCTATTCTATAGAAAAGGATATCTGTAGAAAACTGTTGACGTATCACAAAGGATATCCTCCTGTAACTCCTAACTCGTGAACCAGCACTTTCTTGAACCTGGTAAAAGGCACTGGGTTTTAAACAGTTGCCCCAAGGCATGAGTCACTCTCAGAGATACCTTGGGCATCATAAATTTCTGTATATCACATTTACATACTTTAAATAGAATTGTTAGATTTCTGCACATAATAATCAGACACAAGGAAAGACTGCCAATGTTTTAAACGAATTATAGGAAACGTAAGAATTAAAGAATCAGATATTCTCAGTGGGCAAAGTGCTTGGTGTGGATGCGTGAGAACCTGTCATGAGATCCCCAACATCTGGCATCACATCTGTAATCCCAGCACTAGAGCTGGAGACAGGAGGATGCCAGTGACTTATCCAGAAAGTCCAACCAATGACCTCTTGGTTCAGTAGAGAGTATGCTTCCCAAATAATGAAGTAGAGAGAGACAGAGGAAGACACTTGAAATCACCTTGTGGTCTCCGTGATCACATGCCTGAGCATAAGTCCCTGCTTTGTTTGTATACACACATAAATATTCATAGCACACACATATGCACACACAAACATGTACTCACATGCACACTACACACATGGAAGAACCAAAAGCTATCCACAGTCTCCCAATATCCTTGACTTTCATAGAAGAAAGGAACTTCAGAATTCTAGAATCATCTCCCAGAAGAACTTCAGCTATTCCCTTGTCCTCCCAAGAAGTTACACTCTCATTTCCCCTTGCTGTTCACATCCTCAGCCATAATTGAAAATCAATATCAAAGGTGCCAGTACCTCACACTCAGACTTGAAATTAGATTTGAACAGAAAAGGAGAAAAAAAAAAAGCTGCAGGGTTGAACTCTTTTAAATGGCAGGAAATCATGGGAGCCAAATAATTAAAATTTCTTAAGAAGTAAAATGCTGTGTTATAGTTGGTCCTGCATATTTCAAGTAGGAGGAAAATTAAATTTTAGCTATTCCCTGCCAAATGAAGAGGTAGCTCTAATATGCAAATATTTCCATGAGTTGCTTGAGATTCTATTAGGTTTGAGATAGCTTAGGTTCTTACTATAACTAGTCATTGTTTATCAAATAATTTTAACATTACTCTTCAATACGATTTGATTCAATGATTTTATTCTAAGTCTCTTAGGTAATTTAAAACCAATAGTAAAACACGCATGTTTATTTAAAAAAAAAAAAGGGTATATAGTTCTGTTATCAACTCATGTGGGGGATAAGATCTCTTGTAGCCCAGGCTGATAGCAAACTTGCTATTGTAGCCCAGGTATGTGGCTAAGGCTAGCTTTGAGTTTCTAGTGATCTTGGCTCTGCTTTCCAAATGCTGAGATTACAGGTATGCAGAACCATGTCCAAATGCCATTCTGTGCTCAAGCCCAGGGTCTTGTTCATGACAGGAAAGCATTCTACCCATGAAGCCACATACCCAGCCTTCAAATAGGAATTAATAAGTGACTAATTAATACATTCCCACCATATATTGAAGCCCTTTGGCTGGATTCTTTTCTTTTTAATAAAAATTGCACATCTGTGTTGCCCGATAAAACATAAACCAATGCCACACATCAATTGGTGAGCAGTTCTGCTTATAAAATGGAGTGAAATGTCTTGGTTGAACCTGATAACCAACTCCCATTGTTTTTAACAGATCTACCCAAAGTTATTAAAGAAACATTATCACATATTAATTTTTCTGTCATCACAACACAAACACAGATCACTGAAATGGTCCTAGAGGAAGATGTACTCAAGGGTAGCCAAGAACAGGCAGAAGGAAGGGCTTTCCTGGGCAGGGGCTCAGTCACCCACACAAGTGTGACTTTACATAAATATCTCCTCCCATCTGTCTAAAGTGACACAGCATCAGAGTCCAGGTAATATTGCGGAAATCCCCAATCTGACTCAGCGCCATGTAATGGGCGAGGCACCCAGGTAGCTGTGTGGAATGGATGCTGCAGGCATCCAGTGATGTGAACATTGCCAACAGAAGAAAGATGAATTTACAAAAGCCTGCTCTTCTGAAATTAGGACCATTCTAGAATCCCAGAATCACTAAGGAATTTTGTAGCTCTCGAGTCAAAACACCTCACATAAAAAAGGAGGAAACATCCAGATGGGGGTCACACTCCTGCAAGCCCAGCACTTGGGAGATAGAAGGAAGAGGGTTACCACTTTCAGGAAGTCTGGACTGCAGAACCACTTCAAAACAACAAAGGACAACAACCACCCAACCTCAGGAATAAAGTTGCTCACTGGAGGACTCGGGGCATCCCTTCAGAGGCAAGTGAGGAATTGCACTCCATTTGACCACACACAACTCCAAGGTCTTTCTACTAGATGGCAAACTATTCCTATGAAGGTCTGCGTGGATGAACTATTCTAAGATTAAGCAGAAGACGCTGACAAGGTTCAGCCTCTATTGAGTGTATCAAGAATCTCAGAGTTTGTTTGTTGACTATTTTCCTTAGACATCCTGACAACACACTCATATTCAGACTTTGTTCTTTGGGCTTGAGCATGTGGGTGGATGTTCACCCAACCAGAGAGAATTTCCTCAGCTGCAAATAAATGCATTTGAAAAAGATTAAAAAACAAAAAGATTAAAAAAAAAAACAAATAATAAAACAAAGAAAAGACTCTGCCATCTCATGGCAGTCTAAAGACCTTTCTCAACTGAGAAGCCCTTTGTCTTGGTTTCTTTCCAAGTTGCTGTGGTAAGTATTCTGATAAAAGAAAATTAAGGGAGAAAGAGATTATTCTCTTCAAGGTTCAAGGTTCAGGGGCAAGAAGCAATTGATTGCATCATATCCATGTTTGGGAAGGAGAAAGCAATGAACCCAGGATCCCCAAAGGGAATGGTGCTGCCCACACTGGACAGGTTTCCTACCTCAGTTACCCTAATCAAGTTAACCCCACAGCTTCCCAGAAGCCTGTCTCCTAGGTGATTCTAGATCCTTCCTGACCATGAACACACCACTCCATACGAGGAAAGAATGCCCCACTTGACATACATGGAGAGTATAATTATCCCTTCAGGAGTCCAAGGGTAGAAATATAGAATAAAAAAGTCATTTTCTTCAAAACTTCTTGGGAATCACGATAAGTCCTATAGAATAAAATTAAAAATAACCATGGGGATCCCTGCTTCAATTTACATCCTAAAGAAGGAAACTTCCGCACTCTCATTTTCCTGTAGAATCAAAACATTGGCATGCATGTAATTTTTAATCCTTGAAGTTTATCATTGGTTTCATATCTTATAGGATGTTGCAGATCAAATTCAGGGTCTCACCCATGCTAGTGTGCACCCTTTGCCTAAGCCAGACCTCAGCTCTTACTGCAGGCTGTTTTATACTAAAAGGAGTCAGGGGAAGGCTCATTCTGTATGCATATCTCCAGGGAAAGGTCTTACTGTTCCTTTTTTAAAAAATGTATAGGATAGAAAGCAAGTGTCATTAACAGGAGCACCCCAGACTGCCTTGGCACAACAGTTACCATCGCTACACACACTGAGAACAATCACGAGGCCTGGCCCTAAAGATGTGTGTGCACAGGATGGAGCATGGTTCAAGGGGAAGCACACCTGATCCTCACACTGTACTGTCAGCATACCCAGGCTCCCTTTGCTTTTCTCCTCAGCCTTCTCCTCTTCTCTAAGGGAGAGCAGTTTTCCCTCCTCTAAGCACTCACTGAGTGAGTGTTCTATTTCCTCATTTCTATATTTTTGATGTTTACTGAAATCCTCCTGCCTCAATCTCATGACTCCTCTCTCTTCAGAAACTTTCTGACCTTCCCAAGCAATCTTCCTTTATTTCATTGACTAACACACTGACATTAGAGCCTAGAGCACAGACAGCCCCCACTACCCCAGGATATCTGCTGCTTGATACTTTCTGGCTGTTGTATTTTAATTGCCTCCTTTCCTACTTGCAGTTGCATGTAAGTCTCGGTTCACTTCTCTGATGTGTGAGTCTCAACATGGTTAAGATTGTAGATGGATGTGAATATTGAAGATCCACACAGTGGAAGGAATGCTTTTAAGTCAACATGTGCAGTATTCACTTTCATAATCCAGAGGTGGAGATGAAAACTTTCACTATTCTATAAACAAAGCTTGCTAGGAATGTTGGTATATACCTGTAATCCCCAGACTCAGGAAGAAGGCAGGAGAGTTACCAAGGATTTGAGGCCATCCTTATCTACACAGTATGTTTCAAGCCAGCCAGGCATATGTAGTGGAAAGAAAGAATGAATGAAAGAACAAAAGAAAAGAAGGAAAGAAGGAAACAAAGAAAAGAAAAGAAAAGAAAGGAGAAAAAGAAGAGAAGGAAGAAAAAAAGGAGAGGGGAAGGAGAAAGGGAGGGAGGGAGGAAGAAAGGGAGGAGGGATGGAAAAAATTAATAAGATAGAGAAGATAAAATATAGATCCCTGTCCTGGCCCAAACAAAAAGCAAAAACAAACTTAATTATCTTGGATGACAGAGCATTCTGAGATCCCAATAACCAAGTATTTGAGGAACACAGCATAGCTGGGAAGAATCAGTTTTTCTCCTCACTGATGGGATGCTGGCTCATTGGGGAATTGGTTCTCCAATTCCCCAAACAGCTTGTTGTGTTTTGTTTTGCTTCCTTTGTATGTGGGCTGATTGTCTTAAGCTGCCAAAGTAGGAAATAAGTGGCATTAAAAATGTTTTCCTGTGAAGAAGCAAATTAACTCTTTTGCCCTAATATTCACCAGAGACTTGCTGAAATTCCGAAAACAACAGTTTCTTCTTTCGGACAGCATCTAATTTCAATTTCTTTCTGCTCTTTGAAGTTGCTAATGTCTGTGGCAGTATGCAATATCATGCCAGCTTTAATTCAGGTGAAGCTAAAATTAGAGGTAAACTTGCTGGCTAAGTGGTCTCATATCACATATCACACTGAAGCTCAAAGTAGACACTTATGCAAAGATTTAAAGGGGGGAGGGTACCTACAAATTTGCATTTACAAAACCCTCATCGGTATGCAAGAGCAGCTGTCTGGTTACCCACCTTGCCCAACGTCAAGCCAGTGTCTTTCTTACTAAATGTTATTCAAATCCTGGACTAAGAGGATAACTGCCAATTGATAATGCATCAGAAATACAACAGTACTCCCCACAGCCTTATCCATTCAGCTACAATGGCCTCCTCCATATCAGCTATCAATCACAGACAGTGCTTGATCTTCGATACAATGCTTCCTTTAACTCTGGGCTGCTGTGCACACAGTCATCTGATAGGGACCTTTACCAGAGCACACACCTCCTCTAGTGCAAGACCTAATGGCTGGGTGATAAAATACATGCAATGCAATTCTCTGAGGCTGACCCTAACCTTAACACAGAATTCTTTCTTCTCCGACACTTTCCTCCCATAGGAAGATTATTACGAACCAACCGCATCTTTCCCAAACTCATATATTGAAGCTCTGACTGCCAGGGGAATTTTATTTGGAGACTGAGCCTTTGGAAGATGACCAGGGTTAGAGGGGATCATCTGTACGATGAGAATAGTATCCTGACAGTTAAAGGTCTCAGACAGTTCTCCCACCACCCTTCCCCCTCTTTCTCTTTCTCTCTTCTCTCTTCACCTCTATCCCCCTCTCTCTCCTCTCCCACCCACTTTCATGTGAGGATACAGGGAGAACATAATGATCTGAAACCCAAAAAGAGAACCCACAGTCATAACGGAATCAGCTGTCACCTTGATCTTGTTGTGTTCTAGCCTCTAAAATTTAAAGAAAATGTCTCATTAAGTCACTCAGTCTATTATATGGCTGACTGGGACCAAGATCCAGCTGTCCAAATTATTATGCATGCAAATGCATAGATATCAATGTAATAGTTGATGTAAAATGTGTCTCACTGAATGGCTCCACATACATTTAGATATTGTGGGCATCTGTAACTGGGGTTCTAGTTTACATTTTCAGCTGCTAAAAGTTTCTCTCTCCGTTTAGCCCGTTTGGAATATGTATTCTCTTTGGGAGACTGTTTAATAAGTCAAAGACACAACAGAAACAGTGTTGACCTCATTACCATAAGCTCTCTTCTGTTTATAACTTGCTCATAAACCTTCATAACTGCTCGGTAAGAAAACCGTCTGGATGGTAATAGTACTCAAAGGGGGTGTTGTTTGCAGATCAGTGAAGCCAGGCCACATGTCCCTCCACCAAAGAGCTTTAAAAGTGCTACTCTCAGTGAAAACAAAACTCCTTAAAATTTATTAATGTGTCAGCATCTCTGTGCGGAAGAGGGTGTGTGTTTACACAATATGGAAGAGAGAATTTTCTTTGTGCACTTTAGCCAACCCTGTGCAATCTTCCTTGCACCATGTCCCTTAATTCTAAAAGGTAATGGATTGACGGGCATGCTGTAGATTCAAGTTTGCTTTTGGAAATGAACGTAGACTCATATGTGTTTGTAACTTTAATTGTTTTAAATGCTTTAACCTCCCTTCAAGCCCACCGCCCACCAGAGGTAGTAGAAAAAAGAGGATATGGGGGAAGTGGACCTGTTTAGAAATGGCTCTTTGGAGCAACTCCCATCTGTGTTGTCAAGAAATCAGAGGTTCAGTTTGCAGGAGTCAGCAGTAGGCAACTCGATCCACTCCCAACACTTCATGGATACACCAGTGTGGAGAGCTGACCGTGCCTTTAAGATGGCGCTGCCTAAGCCTGGCCGCCTGGAGTAAACAAGTCCACATAAGGCTTGGGGCGTGGATCACTTAGTGGCCTGATCTCACTCCTTGTGGCTCAGCCAATGGCAGAGTGAAGCGTCATCTCGGACGATGGGCCGTCCTAGCAAGGGTATATCAGTCGTGCTCAAGGGAGATTCCGGGGCACACCCAGCAAGCTGTAACAAAACAGAGCAAATACGAATCAGGAGCGGTGGCACTATCTAGCAGAGACAGCCAGGCCTCGGCCTTGGCTCAAGTCAGCAGGAGGGACCAGGGCCAATAGGAACTCCAGGAAAAGTTTTCAGCTGTGCCTCTCACAGTGAAGTGAAGATCAGAGAAGGCTAGAGACCAGCAAGCCTTGCACAGCTAGCTCTATAAACAAGTCAAGCTCAGCCGCCATCGCTGTCTCCTGATTCCCTTTTATAACTCCCTCTAAACACCACGTGTCCTCTCTAGGTCTTGTCCCACTGTGTGCCTTGCCTCAGTATGTCTATCTCATCTGACATGGCTCTGCCAATCAGCCCGAGTCCTTGGAAGTGACAGCAAAGTGCAGCACACCACCAGAAGTTTTTGGTGCATTTCTCTCTATGGAGTCTTGACAAATGGAGCTCAGCTATGCAATGTAAGGCGGACCAATACTTGTGTGTTGTAAGTAATCTTTCATCACATGTCCTTCTATCTTGGCTTGTTTTAGCAGAACATCTTTTCACCTATATCTGCTTCACTGAAATGTTTCTTCACGAGCCTGCCTTAGCTTTTTATCTGGGTCCACTTCAGGAAAACTCCTTCATATATTTTGTCCCAACAAAACACCATCCAATATAACTGACTTCCAAAAAAATTCCTTAAATTTCCACTTCACATATTTATATAAGTTTACATACATGTGCATAGAGATGTACGTGTGTTATGTACAGCCATATACGTGTGTGCATGCGTGCGTGCGTGCGCTCACTGTCTAGGAACATAATGGAGAAAGGAAAGACTGTACTTTAGATAAAGCTGTTTCTTTCATAATCAGCAATGTCTCCTTAAGAAAAAATTGCACTTTTTGCTTTTTTGGAAATGCCAAGGCACTACACATTGCTTTCCGTGTTGGTGACATGGTTCCAGGTTATATTCTGTGATATTTTGCTTTATTAAGAGTTGACTCTTGTTTAAGACAGTTAAGTGCAGAATTTCAGAATTGAGTCATAGCACAAAACCTGCTGTGAGTGCCCGCCGCTCCTCACGGGCACCAGGCCAGCAGCACAGGGGTGTGGCGGCTCCATCCATATCCTCTCTGCCTCACCCCTGAGGCACTTCCACGAAGGGCTCCCCACACTTCCTTGAGCTTATAAGTTCAACTTCCAATCATCAGGAGCAGCAGCCATAAGAGAAACAAGTTGAAGAGGAAATAGCGTCAGAATTCCTGGGTGGGGGGCCGACTACTGGCTAAAGGCTGGGTCGGCTCCACAAGGAAACAGGGAGACTGACTTGGCAGGGTGCTTGCTCACCCAACGAGAAGCTGAAAGATAAAAACCAAAGAACCAAATGGGACATGTGAGTGGCTCAGGATTCTGTATGAACACAGCAGCACCAGAGGCCACGTTAAAACGTGTGGGGGAAATTAGAATACAGACAGGCAGTTCATTAATAGTGATAGCTTAGGGACAACATGGTCATGGTGGTAGTTAAATAGGGCCATGTGTTTTGGACAATGATTTTTTTTAAAAGCATTTACAGACATGCTATGACAAAGTCTGCAGATTCTTTTAAGTAATATATAAATTCTAAAGCTGCTAGGATAGAAAGCACAAAGTCATTGAAATTAGCTGGATAAGACCTGGGTGCTCATTATATGTTTGAGTTTTATTTTTTTCCCATATTTGAAATTTGCCTCATAAAAACCTAACATAAATGACTATGAGTTAGATAGGTTGTTTTATAGAGATGACATCATTTCAACGCTTTGAAAAAGAACTGGATAAAAAATGTATATAAATATACCCAAAGGCACATTATTAGGGAATTAATCAACCTAATTATTATAAAATGCAAATCTCTTCTTAATGCCCTACTTGATCAACCTCATAAATGTAACACAACAGCCGGTTCACAAGTAAATTGGAGGGGGGGAAGTCTAACTACCCTCAAAATGCTCTTGTGGGGATCAGCTGAAAGTAATGCTTTATAGAGTGCTTGCTGCGATAGAAGCATGACTTAAAATGTCCAGCTACAAATTGACTGCGATCTTACAACTAATCTTCTAATAGCAATAGGCATATTCTTCCGTCTAAGAGTGGGGACGTTTGGTAACATCCATGTTCTCATTTCCTGCCATCCAGCATGGAAAGCAAGGATGAAATCTGCTGTGCACACACAGTCTTTCCCTGTGAACAGCGGCCATTCTCTCCCCACAGGCATTATGCTTTTTTCCGAGTCATCTTATATCCTCCCTGGATTCAGAAATCAGGGATTAGGTTGTTTCTTCCTGGGACTGTCTAACCAGAGGGGTGACTGTGACCAGTTGCAGGCCTGAAGCCAAGCAGAAGCTGTAACTTCTGAATCTCCTCTACAGCCCCTGCTGCGTTCTGAGTCACGTGTCATTTGTTCCCCAGCCACTGGGACAGAGTGCTTTATGTCACCTGCTGTGTGAGTACTGATTGAATATGAGATCAAGATAACCAGAACCTAATTTTTCTCCCAGGCAAATGAACAGAGACCCTAAATGTTATTTCCATTATTAAATATATAAACAAAATCCTGGAATATTTTATTAGAGTAAAATGTCAGTATTTAAAATTATACTATGTAAGGTAAGGGTCTTTAATCCCAGTATCAGGAAGGCAGAGACAGAAGGCCCTCCTCAGTTATGGGATCTTCTCAGATATCTAGGGAGCTTCAGGAAAGCCTTGGAGGGTAAACAAGAGTCTGAGTCTGAAAAATTAAACTTTCTAAAACTTAAGTTACAATGAATAATCTCTCCTTCTTTCCCTCTCCCTCTTCCTCTCTCCTTTCTCTCTCTCCCTCTTTCTCCTTCTTTTCCTCTCCCTCTCTCCCTCTCTTCTTCTCTTCCTCTCTCCCTGTCCCTCTCTCCCTCTCTCTCCCGACCCCCCGTGTTTGTGTGTGTGTGTGTGTATGTGTGTGTGTGTATGTGTGTGTGTGTGTGAATAAATATGTGTGCAGAGAGCATCTGCTCCAGAATTCAATCCACCTTGTTCCCTTGTGATAGGATTCCTCTTTACCAGAAGTTCCCCTTCTCAGCTAGACGTCAGTCCAGCCAACTCTGGTGACGTGGGTGTGAAGGATCCAAACTCAGTCCTTGTCCAACAAGCTGTCTCCCTAGCCCCAGAAACATAGCAATCTTAATGGAAGATGTGATGTGGTGTCTGAAATTTCAGAAAATATGAGAGCAACACTATGACTTAGCAATCAAACTTAGATTTGGCCAAAGGTTGAGATGACCTTTTCAACTCTGACCTCCTGCCCACTGGACATAGCTCATGCCAATTCCATGAGCAATCTGAATGTGTCAGCCAAAGAAAATCTTTGCCTCTATAAGTTGACAGAGTTCGTCTGGGCTTAGCCTTGCCTGGAGCAACCAATCTAAACATACTATGTGGCATTTTGGACAATAAAAACCTGAAAAGGCCTGTATATACCATTTTCACAGCTGCCACCTGACCAACAAGCCAGTGATTGTCACCAAACCCACCACCTGTCCAACATGGAAACACGGACCCAGGCCAACCCCTGAGGATTCCAAGGAGAATTTCTTTGCAGAGATTTTCCATAGCCAGTGCACAGAGTTCTCTTAACAAAGAATTCAGATGCTCCCTTCAAAGCCAGGAGACAGGGAGACACTGGCTGAGCTTCCGAGAGGACCAGAAGAGCTGAGATGACCACATGACTGGCACATATCCCCGAAGCTGGAAGCAGCTACAGTGCACTGTCTCAGAGCATCGAATCCAATGCTATATTCAGGTCTCTAAAAAACAGAGCCCGAGGGAGGCACGGGGATGGGAAACTAGTTTTGTAGCACATAATTCTCCTGTCGCCATAGAACTTCCCACTCCCCAAACCCACACTTCCCTGAGGAAAAAACATTAGGGAAGATCAGAGTAATTAAAATGCCTTAACTGTGGTTTTAAATGGCTCAGAAATGATAGGGTCAAGAAATAAGCATTTGAACTCTGTCCGTAGATCTCAATAATCAGCTATTCAAAATATACCACAGAGCACTCTACATCACACTTACAGAGCGTCTGCCTCAAGCCTGCAGAGACAGGCTTTCTCAGCTCCTCAAACTGCTAACAAGGAGCTGGAGTCTTCCACCTTTCTTCTGCACTGTGCTCAGAGGGTAAAAGTCTCTCCTGACTCAGTTTTGGCTGCCTTTGGGAATGGCAAAGATGTGTCCGCTGCGCTCCTACCATTGGATGTCCTTCCCACAACAGGATCATACAGGCAACTGGGAAGGGGGTTCAGGGGGAAGGCAGATCTTAGGGAGGGATTTAAAGGCTCAGGCACACTGCTGCCCCAAGGCTAGAACCAACCAGGAAACCATGCAGCCTTTGGCATTCAAAGAAAGAGAGAGGTCCGAAGAGCTCACAAGTAATGAAAGGTGATACACATCTACTCATCCTCTCTCTGTGTTTCTGTCTCTCTCATTTCTCTGTCTCTCATCTCTCTTTGTCAGTCTCTCTCATCTGTCTCTCTTCTGTCTGTCTATCTCTTACATCTCTCATCTCTGTCTCTCTGTATCTGTCCCTCTGTCTCTCTCATCTCTCTTTGTCTCTCTCATCTGTCTCTGTCTCACTCTCTCTCTCTCTCTCTCTCTCTCTCACACACACACACACACACACAGAGATGAACACACACACATCATACTTGCATGCCTGAATACTTAAGACTGAATGATAATTGCCCACTATTTGTATGTCAGGACATGTGTTCATGCCTAAAGCTTAATCGGCCCCCCAAAGTGATGATATGCCAGTATGTACTATACTATAAAGTTTAAAATCTAAACATTTCCTTATTTATTAAAACTTTTTAAAATATTTGTATAAAAAGTAGCATTACTTTCCCCAGAACACTTTGCAAGGAGAGTGACTTTCAAGACTGGCTTTAATGCTGAATAAACATGGCAACTGTATTCTCACCTCCTGCTCTGTAGTCTTCAGCAGGTGGGCCTCTCATAGAAGGAGAAATGACCACATAAATGAGCCTCCCCACAAAATAGAACGAGAGGAGTGGCTCATTGGTCCTTTCTCTGGATTCTGTTTTGAAAACCTGTACCAACCTTAGTCAGGGATATTTTCAAAGTTTAATTACATGAGGACTTTTAAATTATATATGTAAAAATTTTTACTCTTTTGTTTTTTTTCCCTTAAACTCTACATGAGGCCAAGGATGACTTTGAACAATCTTTTGGTCTCCAGCACCTCATCTGCTATGATTATAGTCACCACACCCTGGATATTTTTATTCTTTATGCTAAAATGTATTAATCTCTCCCAGCAAATGCTAAAATATTATGTTTATTGTTTTATTCTCATCCTTCAACTATGCACACTTCTGTGATCTAGTATCAAAGATTAATGTATATTAATATTACCTCTGAGACCGCTTAATACGTCAGAAAAGTCAGTATGTCAATACAATCTCAAGCTCGCAAAGGGAAGACAAGAGTTTTCAGAATTTCATTTTTTTTTATTCGAGAGTTCAGATTTTCCTTTTTTTTTTTTTTTTGATACTGTGCATTCAAGAAAATGTCTGTTATAAGCACACAGTGTGTGTGTGTCCTCAAGCAATAATGGTATTCCACATAAGAGGGGCCACTGACTCTGTGACCCACAGTCCTCACACTCTTGTGTAGAACAGGAATGCCTTGTGTGACCCCTCATTGCCTCACCAAGTGTCTGCAGCACTGGTGCTCTAGAATGGAGGTAAGGGCCCAAGAGACTGGCACAGCAGCTGAGAGCTTCGCTGCACTCGCAGGGGACCAGAGTTCAGTTTTCAGAACTCACATCAAGCTGCTTGCCTCTACCTATTTCAACTCCTGGGGGTCTAACACCCTCTGCTGGCCTCCTCGAGCATCTGAACACATGTGAGCAAGTATGCACACATGATAAGATAAATTCAAACAAAATGCTTTTAAAAGAATCAAGCTGCCAGGCAGGGTGGCGCATGCCTGTAATCCCAGCACCTGGGAGGCAGAGGCAGGCGGATTTCTGAGTTTGAGGCCAGCCTGGTCTACAGAGTGAGTTCCAGAGCAGCCAGGGCTACACAGAGAAACCCTGTCTCGAAAAAACTAAAGGGAAAAAAATCAAGCTGATACAACTAACAAATCACACTGTTTTATAATTATTTATTATTAAATAGCATAAAACATGCTATTTAAAATCTTCTTAGGTAGTGTGGGCACAACCGTGGTTACTCTTGATATTGGCAATAGTTCCTTGACTGATGTTAAGATGCCAGAAGTTTTAGCCACTGTGGCTTTTGCATCATCAATGCACACCGAGAAAAGGGCAATAATGCCATCCCATCACTATGAAAATATTTTTGATCTGTGTATCCCTTGAGTGTGTCTTGAGGTACACACTCTGATGCCCTCTTTCTAAACATCTCCCTTAAAAGATAAAGGTCTATTGCTGAGGAGGATTGCCCTATAAACATTGCCTGGAACAGAGGAGACATGAGCGGTGGTTACTCACATGCTCTAAGGAGAATGTGCCCATCAGAGATGCAAGACCGGACGGCCCTTACCTTCCCAGGACTCAGAGAGGTTCGGAATGAACTCATGAGAGCAGTGACAGGTTATCATAGAAAACAGGTAGACTTTTGGAAATGGACTTGCTGAAGAAACAGCATATTCCTACAGGGTCTCTTTGGGTGTCCGAAACACACTGTGACCTATTTAAGCACATACAATGTGCCCTGGATACAGGACAGCTCAGGAACAGGGCTCTGACTTTGATCGACTCCGGTGTTTAGTGAACTCAGGAAGATAATCCTGAGTCTATGCCACCTACTGCTCTTGAATTTCTTTACCCTCCATAAAGGGTTTAATTGGGATGGGAGACGGCTTTTCATTGGTGGAACACACTCAAGATTGGCACCCCAGCACCTCTGCCATTGCTGGATCAAGTAAAGGTTCTGAGCACAAAGGCAGCCTTAAGGAAGGGCGCTATGCATTGTGGGATTCCACTCAGGTTCCACGTGCCCGTCCCTGCTTCCCTAAACCATGACAACAGAACATCTTCACTTCTACGTTTTGCTCAAAGTTGGCGAAGAGCTTAGATGGCAACGACAGCCAAGACATGATTGAGTTAAAAAACATTCTTGCTATTAAAAAAAAAAAAAAAAGAATCATTACCCACTGGCTCAGGAGGGTTTGCATTTGTTGGGGATTCGGCCTGAAGCTTCTCTTCGGAACCATACTGCCTAACAACAAGGTGGTCAAGAGCAAAACCCCGAATCCTCATTATCTCGAATTGTAAAAAGCTTCTGCTTGTTGAGAAAACAAAACTATCAAAACGAACAGTTGGAGAACAAAATTATTTCATCGCAGAGCCTGGGAAACCGAAAATAAAGAAAATAAATAGAAGTGAAGAAAAACAATCTCACAGAACATCTGAACTAATGGGACAGCCAGTTAACCAGATACTTTCGATTGTAAGTATATCACATGTACACAGCAAAGGTTAATTCACCTAAAGATACACCTACCTCAGAGGAGGGAAGCTCTACATCCTTGAAATGTGTTCTCTTCAGAGTCTTTGGTTGTGGATACAGCTCAGTGGTAGAGTGCTTACTGACTATATCTATATACAAGACCCTGAGTCAGATCCCTAGAACCACGGGCAGTGGCACATGCCTTTAATCCAATTACTCAGGAGGCAGAGACAGGACAATCTCTGAATCTGAGGCCAATCTGTTCTAGAGAGGGAGTTCCAGAACAGCCAGCACTATACAAAGAAGCCCTGTCTCAAATAAACAAAGCAAAAGAACCAACCAAATAAAGAAAAGTATCTCTGTCTATCTGGAGACATAGGGCCATGCTGAAAATGTTTTGGTCAAGCTACCTTTTAGAGAGACTGGAGACTGAAGTCAAGTCAACAGAGGGAGGTCTGCACCTGTCTTGGACCCTGTCCCACGCCCATCCTTTTATGTCTTTAATCTGTGTCCTTTTATTGTAATAAGCCATAGCCATGCACACAAAACAGACATCGGTAAATTCTGAATCCATCTACGCATCACTGAACCTAGAGTTGGTGCAGGAGGGCTGGGAACTTGCAGCTAGACTCCGATGTGTGGATGGCCTTGGGAACCCTCTATTTTGCAGTTTATGTTTGTAGTGAAGGAAGATTCATCGCACCCAAAATCTCTATCCAGAAGCAAAAGTGAGATGAGAAACCTCAGAGCAAGGAAAGGGAACACTAATCCGATCACATTTTCCTCTATTGCATCTGGCCTCTGACAGAACTGTCCAGAGACTAACAGGATTGAAAACAGACAAAACAAATTTACTACTTACACCTCAAGGAAGCCCGCTGGGTACCATTAATGCCATGTTTGGTTTGCAATCCTGGCTTTCACTTACATTTTGTGGACTGGAATTACTCACTGGAGCCAAAGTATAAAGGGCCGACCTGCCAGGTTGTAAGCGAGGGGTCCTGTGTAGGGCTGGATATCCCTTCTCCCTCTAGGAAGCTGGCAGCAGGCTGCTAAACTCAGAAAACACAAGCCCGGTGGGGGAGTGAGTTGCCTTTCAATGAGTAGTGACTGGGCAACTGTCTTTGTCACTTTGCCTCAGCTAGTCAAGGCCCCAAGTTCACACTTCTGGTAAAGACAAACTAAAGGCCAGAGAGGAAATCCAGACTCCTATCAACTTAGGTGTGGGCAAGGCGTCCATTTCAAAGCAAGACGTGTGGGAACCCCAGTGTTTCTACCATCCTAGAGGTGAAAGTTATAAAAAGCCCAAAGAACAAAGGATGAATTCATTTCCCCTTCAGGTCATCACCTTTGTCACAGCAGCCCAGGGCACTGTATACAGCAGCTCAGGAACCACAGCTAGGTGGGTCTCAGTGACATGTTTCCTTGTAAAGTTGAGGAGGCAGCCGTGTGAGCAGCTGCACCTGCGATGGGTTCCAGAATCAGCGCTTACAAAGCGTCTCTGTCCGTGACAGAGGAAATGAAAGGCGCCCAGCCAAGCTCCTAGTCTCTTCACTTCAGAACCAAGTGTCCTTTTCACAGGGTCCAGTGCCCCAGCATACTAAGGACCTAAGAGCTCTCTGCTCTAACGCCAAGTGGAACTCTGAAGGGATCCTGTCCTCTCTGCTTGCTCTCTGTGGGGATTTGGGGAGATGCAAAGTGCCTCTTATGTTCCACCTTGGTCCCCATATCTCTTTTATCTTCGACTTTTTCAGCTTCTCCGGTGTGTCCATTCATTTAAGACACCTTTTCGTAAGTCACCACGAGCCCTCTCTCGAAAAGCTATTTAAATCCCAAATTTGTAAGTCAGAAGCAGTGGCGTTTTGTTTCACTAAAGAACAAGGCTGGGGAGTTTAGGGATCTGAGCACACTCCCTCAGCCGTGTGGTTCCTTGCAATTTGACAAGCTTGCGCAGGTGTGTGTCCGTCCATATGTGTGTGTTTCCAAGTGCTTATTCACACATCAAGGAGGCAGGCAAACAAGGGGACACCTGGGCTTTGGTGGGACTCGTCACGCCCTAAGAATCTGTCAAACGCTCCTGGATTTTCTGCAGCTTCTCTTACCTTACTAACGATTCATTTTACCCAGCACATTTTGAGAAAAATGCATCTTCTATAACAGAGATAAACCTTCCAGTTTCTTTAATTCCTTTCTCTCTCTCGCACCTTCATCCCTCCATCTTTGCCTTCTGCCCCCTGTCTCCTTTTCTATTGTGACATGCACCCTTCCAAAAATGCTGCAGAGTAAACTAAATAGCTGTGGGTTTTCTAAATCTCAATGGCGTTCTTTAGTATCTGGGGAATCCAAATATAATCGGAGGATAAGCAAGTAGCCGAAAGACTGATATCCATCCATCTATACATTCATTCTAAACAAACAAATGGAGATGATGATGAAATGGAGGAGTGGTCACCCTCAAGAAACTTAGCATCTAATGGTTAAAGAGAAATCTAACCCAGTACTGAGAACCACGCAAGTGTAATAGAGCAAGTGTGAAGGACCTGGGAAATACAGTGAAGGAAATGCATTGGAAGGAGCAGAGGAAGTTACATCTCAAGTGATACCTAAGAATTGACTAGGGCTTCCAAGAAGAGGATGGAGAAACTTGTCCCAAATTGGAGGTATTTGGAGTGAAAGAACAGAAACTCATAGGCATACTGAAGGCTGCAGAGGAGAGTGAAAGAAAAAGTGGGAGGGCTGTCACTGAGGGCTCTAGGTGTTCTCGAACACCCACCTGCATGAAGACCTGGGAGCATATCCAAATACCAGTGGGCTTTGACTAAAGAATGCACTCAGGTTAAAATCCTGCATCACTTACCAAGGACATGAGCATCCAACTTAATCCCTTTAACTGGGCTCATATGGTACCGAGAGGCATAGCACCAGCAGCCAGAGGTCTAACCAAGAGAAGCCTAAAGTTCAAAATGGGAAAGAAGCACTGTCCCCAGCACAAAGCTCGACTCATGGACTAACTTGATAGTTAACCTTTTACTCTCTGGTGTGATGCTTAATCTATAGTGTAGAAGATTTGGTTTCAATCAATAAAGGGGTATAAAGATATTTGATAAGCAATAAATGTCTTATTCTTTTTTCATTAATTCACTCATTCAAATTCTGTTCACAGAACAGGTCACCTTGGGAGAGAAAGCATCTGTCCTCCCTCAACTCACTCAATTCAATATATACATGGCAGAATATCAGACCACAGCACACTTAACAAGCTTAATACATATATAGTATGCATCAGGAGACTGCAACATCAGATGTCTAGCACAATAAAGATAACCAGGCAATGCTAATTGCACAACAGGCCTGGCTTCCCCAGATAAGAATACCTTAGAATACAATGGCAGTATCAGGTTAAGCCTAATAAACTATATTACACTTTATTTTATCAGTCTACTGATCAAAATATTTATTACAGGACAAATAAAGCTGACAGTGGAGAACTGAAGACGGCTGAGACATTCTGATGCCCATTTAATGAGATTATAATCTAACTTAAATTATCTAAATGAGCAAAATGGGAAAATAAGTGTCAATGGGAAGTTCATGTCCTAGACACATGAATATAACACATAGTAGGCTCTTCAGAGGACGACGGGTTGGACTTGGGGCTGGAAAGACAGGAAATTGAAAGATTCGGTGATGACAGTTAGGTGGAACAGGGGAGGGCTGTTATAAAATAGTCAATCTTCATTTCTTTATAAAAGGAAATAATCTGACATGAATCATGTGTTTTGGCTCCAAATCATACACACCAATATCAGCACCATCATGGCCTTTTGACCTTCAGCCACCCCAGTTCTCCAGTTATTGTGAACAGACTCACTAATCTGATCATTATTATTCGGTGTGTTTTCTATGAATCTATTCAGATACATTATCAAATTAAAAAATAGATAAGTGGTTCTTCCCCCTTACCTCTCTAAACACTGCACTGAGACTTGTCAGGGAATGACATCTTATAAGAATTTAGAGTTCTAATAACTTGTGGAGCCATCTCATGGGACTTTGAAATGCCTCAGAAAATTTTAGACTATAAAGTTAGTTTATGGATAGTATGTAATTTCCTTGTGTATTCTCATAACATTTCTCTCACAAACAAGTGAACACAGGGACGTTTTCTGAATCATATGACCTCTCAAAGGGCATCTGTGACACACATATTATCCTCAGCAAGACCCTTAGTGTATTCTCTATTTGCATATCTGTCCACAATCTACTCTCCTGCCTCATAATCACTACTACTGAACTCAACATCAGGTCCTGACTGATAGCTTTTCATCAATTACTTCCCTCAGTCACTACCATGCTAGACAGGCTCCCATTCTCATTTTCCATTCACACAAGGGTCAAGTCTCCTACTATCACTGATTTAGACTTGAAATTTAAGAAGCCTAGTTTCCTCAGTAGTCTTTTACCTGCCTGTGAATATTTCCCCGAGCAAGACCTCATCCCTAGCATGCAGATAGAGAGATGTAAGTATTTTAATCTGTTGTGTGTCAGCATTCAATATTTATTGTTTTACATGTAGAGATTTAAGAGAAACTCACAAAAAGTAGCAACCGGGCATTTTATGAAAAGACTGTGTATTAAGGAAAGCGTGCCTATATTTCAGAGAGCTGTCAGTCTTTCTCCTGAAAGAGTACATTCTGAATCATTAAGAGCTCCAGGAGAAGAAAATTTATAATACTATTTTGGGGATAGAGTAGAAGGAAGATAAAATTTAATGAACCTTCATTTTATGTAAATACAACAGAATGCTGGATTTATAGGACTGATAACATCAGGGAACTCATTTAGTTTTATATAACCCAAGGTCCCAAACTTAAGGAATTAGTCTGTTAAAGTTATTACCCTGTTAGATCAAGGGCCAGTAACTTTATAAAATATGTACACCAGGGCACCAACCCTGGGTGGCAAAGAGCAGATGGAAGTTTTGGCTGACATAATATAGGAAGGAGTCTTTTCTTTCTCAACAAATGAAGTGGTGTGGGCACAGTCTTAATAATTATAAACAAGGAACCGCATGGGCTGCTTAATCCTAATGCAATCATATCATGGTAGAAAGCTATCTTTAGGATAGCTTCATATTCCATGAAGGAAGATGACCCAAGAAATCCTCTATCTGTCTTCTGAGAACACAGGGAAGGAGCTGATATAACTTGCAACATTACTGGGCCCAGGGGAAGAAGGAAAATTTGCATCAAACCTTGGAATTTAGGGAATTGGGAAAAAAAACATCCTTCAGGGCTTAGTGGTTAAGATTACTAACTGCTCTTCCACAGGGCCTGAGTTCTACTCCCAGCAACACAACCATCTGTAATGGGATCCGATACCCTCTTCTGGTGTGTCTGAAGATAGTGACAGTATACTCATATACATAAAATAAATAATCCTTTTTTTTTTTAAAAAAAAATCCCTCAATATTTAGATATAAAAACTGAAGATGGGGCTTAGAAATGGGAGTGGCTCGAAGGTCAAATGGAGGCCCTGTCCAGAGAGAATGCCCTGTAGGTAAGAGGCCAGGTATAATCCAGGGGCCACACACCTTTACTAGTTTCAGAGAGGGATCAGCCATCTGTTAGCGGCAAGATGGGAGAGTTGGAGCACTCCAGGAAGTCATAATAAAATAACGTTTTAAAAATGTGAGCAAAATTAGGGAAACTACAGGAGTAACTTGGTCCTTAGAAAGAGGAGTCATGGTCCAAAGGCCACGATAAAATCTTAGACAGAGGAGAGCCTGCACCATACAACTTTGAAATGAATTTGCAAGAAAGAAGCTGGGATGGGGAGGGGAAGGGAAGGGCCAGATCTCAGATTTCTCTCTCCCATCTCCACCCTCTGCCCAGACCTCCCTGCTGACTGAAACACCACACACTAGAGAGCATGGACGCTTGCTTCTCCAGAAGAGGGTCAGAATCATGGGGAGTAAGAACAGCAAATGCAGTGAGAATCGTCTCCTCTGAGTCTCAGGCCCCCAGGGGAAGACTATTTCTCCTGCCCTCAGCACTCCCAAGTTGCCTGTAGCTCTTAGTGTAGGGTAGAAGCATCTGCACTTTTGTCAGTCTAAGTTAATATGTCCATTACTATCTTGGTCATCTTATGTTTAAGGAATCATGTTTGTAAGACATTATGGGTGTAGCTTCTGAAACTTCAAGGAGACAAAGTCTCACACCAAACTCCCTTGTCCTTGTGGCTTTTAAAATCTATCTTATGAGAAAATCAGATAAGCTGCCCTCAGACTTTCTCTTCTCTTTGTTCCCCCAGACTCAATCCCCAGGCCTCTTCCCCAGCACTGCAACCTCCCTTCCCCTGCCTACATCTCCTGTGGATCCCACAGACCTTCCCCTCCCAACCTCCCTCCCTCTATAATCACTGTATCTCAGCCCCCAAATGAAGCAGCTACCCCCTGCTCAGCCACACACCACACATGCCAGAAAAACAGGTAGGCTTCGCATAGACCTTCTCCCCTCCGTGTATGTGTGTGTGTGTGTGTGTGTGTGTTTCTCCAGACCCAATCCATCAGTCTCATCCTCAGCTCTGCAATAGAATGTCCTTGGCAGCCTCCTACCACCACCACTGCCCACTCCCATCTTCTGAACATCCCACAGACATTCTCCTTCTAACTTCCGTAGCAGACCCCCAAACCCAGCAGGCACCCCTACTAACCCAAGAGCCAACAAATAGGCTGAAGGCAGACCCACACTACTTCTAAAGTTCCTGAGATCCAACGCCCTCCCCCTGTCTCATTCTCAGCTCTAGAGTAGGAATCCTGCTGTGGTCTCCATTTCTTCTCTGACCTCATCCCCAGCAGATCATAAAGAACTTCCCCAACCTTCCATCCCCTAACTCATCCCAGCTTCCAGCACCAGCAGACATTCTCTGTGAACACACCAGCTGAGCAGATCAGGAAATGAAGCAACACACAGTCATCATGCAATCTAAAAATCCAGAGAGGAAACAGAAACCAAGGAACAAAACCTTCATCCAACAAAGACAAGCCCAGCAATCGGCACCTAGACCTATGATCATCCCAAACTCAGATTCCTGGAGGCCAGCATTAAACCACAATGAACAGCCAGGGCAGCATGGTTCTCTAGTGGAGAACTAGAGCCCAGCAACTCTAATACAGAAGGTCTTGAATATTCCAATATACAAAAAAGAGCTTAAAACCAACTATATGAAGACAGTAGTAGAAGTCCTTAAAGAGGAAATGAGTAAGTCCCTTAAAGAAATCCAAGAAAACACAAAGATTTGAAGGAAACAAATGAACTGTTTAAGACATGAAAATGGAAATAGAATCAATTAAAAAACCTAAACTGAGGGAATTCTGGAAATGAAAAAATTTAGGAATCTGAGCAAGAACTATAGCAGCAAGCATCAGGTAGATGAAATGAATACATTAGTTAAAGAAAAAGTTAAATCCAAAAAACTCTTGACACAAAACAAAATTTGGAACACTATGAAAAGACCAAACCTAAATAATATTTAGAAAGAAAAGAATCCCAGAACAAAAATAGGCCAGAAAATGTCTTTTTAAAAATATCAAAGAAAAATTTCCTAATCAAGAGGGAGATGCCTATGAAGTTATAAGAAGTGTACAAAACACCAAATACACTGGATGAGAAAACAACATCTCCTCACCACATGATAACCAAAACAAGCAGAACAAAGAACATTAAAAGATACAAGGGAAAAAGACCAAGTCACATGTGAAGGCAGACCAGTTAGAATTACACCCGGCTTCTCAATGGAGATTCTAAAGACCAGAAGCAGATGTGCTGCTGACTCTAAGAGACCACAGAAACCATAGTCTTTCTGTCTTTCACCTTGCACATCCAGCCCCTTAATTCATAGGATTGTTTTTATGAATTTTTATAATAGAAAACTGGTGGGGTTTTTACACATAAAGATGTATTTTTATTAAAAAAGAAAAAGAAAAGAAAAGAAAAGAAAAGAAAAAAGATGCCTTCTGAGCTGGAGCAATTAGGAAACAGTCCCCCTTCTGGGCTAAAAGTAGTCAGGAACCTTGATACTTGGGATGCCTGGTTTGGTCACCAGCAAAGGAGGAATTTCAACTATTCCTGATACCTCTGTCAGGGCTCTGTGTATAGAATACAATCTATATAATCACAAACACATCTCTATCCATCCAATAAATACCTATTTTGCACTTCTCCATGCTGAACAAACAATTGCTTTTGTAACATATTTTGCCGCAGTTTGGAAGAGATTGGCAATAATAAAGCTATGGTTTGTAGATAGTTTGTATACTGAGTTTATCCTAACACAGAGTCCTCCACCATGAAACTATTGGCTGCCAAGAACTAAACAAAACAAGAAATCCAACAGGCCAAAGATAGTAACGGTGAGCTCTAACCCTGCCCTTGAGCAGAACCCCCAGAGTCGCCCTCATGACTCCACTGTCCCATCAAGGTATTTTTTAATTCTGAAGCCATGGTCCTCTCAGATGGCTTCTATCTTCTTTTGGTATTTACTGCTGTGTGAGCCTTCTATGACCCTCTTTATAAAGCTTATTTTAGATCTCACTTCAATATGAGCGCCATGCATTGGTTCACTCTGGTGTTGGTCATCAGGGACCCAGCTGAGAAAAGCACACTGGAGGCAAGAAGTCCCACTATATCAGTTTTCAGGACATAAGGTAGAACGGAAGACTTCTCATCTATTTCCAGCGGTTCTCACATCTGTCTGGGTTGAATATTAACAGTACGCTGAGGCAGGAAATTGCTGAGTCCCGGTCTCCTTGTTTGTATAATGCCCTTTCATTGAATTAACAAGGTTCACCTTTAGGTCTAACTTATTATAACTTTCTTATGATTAAAAATAGAAACTGCCTCTTGCACAGAAGTTGCCAGGCTTTCTATTCCGAGTATTCTCTTAGGAGGCCTATCCAGAGTTGTCATTACTTTTTAAAGCTCTGTCCCCAGTCTCCACAATCAGGCATCTCAGTGTCATTTTCTCTATTTTCTTGTAGCTGAACTTCTCCTTTTGTGCTTTTCACAATCCCCTGGATGGAAGGGTTTTCCCTCTTGCCCTCTAAGCCACCTGCTAATTGGCATGTGATGGAGCACCCCACCTGTACAACACCTCTCTCCTGCTAATAAGTGACACACATTAAAGGGATCACACTTACCGTATATTCCACTTGAGAGTAAATAAGGGAATGTTTTATTCTGCGTAAGTATCTTCCAGCTGTAGGGGGAAAATGTTAATCAGACATTAAAGATGCCAAGAAAAATAAATTCAGTGTGTAAATAGCTACTTTGAGTAATTGGCTATTTACTATTTATTAAAGGCTAAATATGATCTCCCAGTTTATCACACGACACTGGAGAGGTACTTCAAGGACTACCACAACAGGATAGGTAGCATTGACATATCTTTGATGGAGCACCTAGAAGTTTAATAAAGATCTTATAGCAGTAAGAGAGCGCAGTAGACTCGGTCTGGTTGGGATGAACATGAGAGGATGGGGCAGTTCCTTTATGACTGACAGACTGAGATCATCCAAGAAATTGAGACTGTTGGGCAACATTTCACATCTGAGGGACGGCATCTGACAGCAGCAATTTAGAGGGAAGAAGATTTGGTTTGGCTCATAGTTTTAGATAGTTCATTCCTTGGTCATTTGTATTGAGACTACACCATGCTGGGAAATGCAGTCGGGGTTCAGTTTGACACTCCATAGAGGACAGAATAAAAAAAAAAAAGAAATCTTTAATCTAGGGAGAGATGGCTCAGCTGGTATAGGCAGTCACACCAAACCTGAGGACATGAATTCAATCTCTCGAACCTACGTGGAAGAAGAGATACAACTACAGCAACTTGTACTGGAATCTCCACAAATATACAAGTAGACTGAGACAGGCAGACAGACACACACATGCAAATTAAGACTGCTCTGAGATATAACTCACCCCAAAACAGGGATCAACAAAGCTGTCAGGAAATGCTGGAGGAGATGCAGAGAGAAAGGGATATTTACTCACTGTTGATGAGGTGAGGATTAATACCACCATGATGCAGTGTAGACATCAGTGTGGAGGGCACTCAAAGAATTAAAGCTACACCAGTCACATGAGCCAGTGTATTTCACTCCTGGGCATTGACCCACACAAGTCCACCCCCTACCATAGAGATAGTTGTACCTCACTCTTGCAAAGAATTGAATCATCATAGTTATCCATCAACAGACGAGTGGATAATGAGAACTCAAGAGAGGTGATGGAATACTACTCAGCCCTGAAAAAAGTGAAATTTTAAAAACCTGTAGGGAAATGGACAGACTTAGAATGTATAATATTATGTAAAGTCACACAATCTCAGAAATAAAAACATGTTTTCTCTCTCATGTTTGGAATCTAGGCAATTATGTATTGTATATAACTATGTAATATACAATATAATCATAATTAGTATATATGTATATTATAATTGCATGTGCAGTGTAATTATAATGTATAATATATGTATATTGTATGTGTGTATTTAATGAATACATACACAAATGTACATATGGGTACAGTATAAAAGAAGAGGACAAGAAAGGCAGATAAAAGGGGATGAGAACGGACTAAATACCCATGCTGGACACCAGTTATGAGAGAGGCTATAAGGCTAATCCTTGTTCTAGTCCTAAATGCATCATGGACTTTTTTGTTTGGTAGGTAAGTGCATATATTTGATACTGAAAGAAATCTTGATGGAAGCGGTGCATCTTTCATTCTGAATGTCTATTCTAGCTAGATAGAAGCTCATGGAGTTGTAAAAGGAATCAACAGATTGTTAGTCTGTTCAATTTTGGTGTGCAGATCCATCCATCTGTCTGCCTATCCATCTGTCCATCCATCCTTCCATCCATTCATCCAACTGCCCATTTTCCCATCTAGCCATCATTCTTCAATCTAACCACGGACTCCACTCACCTCTCTGCCCTTCCATCCTTCACATGAATGGGGAACAGCAAAGTGAAGAATGCAGTTTGTATGAAGGTCATAGATTCCTTCTTCCTCCCCCTCCTCCTCCTCTTCTTCTTCCTCCTCCTCTACTTCCTCTTCTTCTACATGTCCATTCAGTTTATTTGTTGACTAGCAGTTCTATTTTCTTGATATTTAACTCTTTGTAAATTAAAGATGTTTAATTCTTTGTAAATACTAGATACTATTTGTCTGGAGTGTAGCTGGACATTTTTCTCCCATTCAGTGGTCTGTCTGTTAATTCTGATTACTTTATTAGCTTTAGAATAAAATGTATTAAATGAAGTAATCTTAGAACATAGAATTGCACTAAGCACCGCTTCCCTGTGTGGAATCAGAACAACGGGTGACAGGGGGGCAGAGCACGTATTGGACCTAGACTCTGGAGCACCACTGAGTCACATACATGCTCAGCTTCTGTTTCAGACTCTCAGTAACAGGACAAATGGGGGAGATTACAAAGCCTCTCCCCCAAAGATTACAAAGGTTGCCATAGATCTGCTGCAAACAGTTTAAGTACGTGAAGTTCTTAGATACTTGATTGGTACCTTAGAAGAGAATTACTGTTAGCTGCTATTTTTATATTTTTATTGTTTATAAAAATGCTGACAATCTACTTAATATTTAGAGATGGAAAGGGCATAGCAAAACGAAACCATGATAGTTCTAATATACAAACACACTCACTGCCATTATTCCATTATAGTTATCTTTAGCATATTAGAAATATTGTAATGATTTTAAGGGACATTTCTCAGGCTACCATATGTCTATTTAATGGCTTGCTACCATTTCTCAAATGATTGCTTAAGGCATTTAGATACATTTCAGTATCTGCACTGAGTAAACTGGACTAGTAATTGTGGGATCTATTTTTTAAACATCTCTGGAACAGGAAGTAGAAGCTGTATTTCTTTTTGGTTTCCACTGTGATACAGAGATGGTGGTCCTGTTTCCTAACCATTTCATCTTCTAGTCACTCAGACAGAATCCAGAAGCTCAGGAAAGGAATAGAGGGCCCAGTGCATCTTTGGTCCTTCTAACAGGTCTTAGGAAGCCAAATTCAGATGGTGGCACAGGAATTTCACAGTCCCCATCTTGGTGTTATTAGTGTTTAATTCTAGATTCAGGCAACAGGATCCATGACACCACTGCTTGGAAGAATAGAGATACTCATGTTGAAGCTGCTAGGCAAGTTCTAATCTATTCATGGTTCTATATATGTGTGAATGAATATAAGTATGAACTTGTTTCCCATGTGTACATAGAATTAAATCCCACTTACCTGTCATCTAGAATGCAGCCATTGTCTCTGGATGTCTTTCTCACCTCTCTCTCTCTCTCTCTCTCTCTCTCTCTCTCTCTCTCTCTCTCCTGTTCTCACTCCTGTCTCCCTTTCTAGATTGATATTGCATCTCTTAGATCCTTTCTATTTCCTTCTCCTCTGGGATCCATCTCAGAGATCTGAGATTTGTCTACTCAGTCTGCACTCCAAGCCCTTCATATATACCTGCACCTGCACCTGCACCTGCACCTGCACCTGCACCTGCACCTGCACCTGCACCTGCACCTGCACCTGCACCTATCATGTGTGTGTTTGTATCTGTGGAAACACAGCAGATTTGGGACATTTTCAATGTATGTAAATTTTATTTCACAACTATTTACGGTGTTTCTCATCTCATGTTTCTGAAGTCTGTCCATGCTTCTACGTATGAGTTTAGTTCATTTTTCTGCATAGTATCCTTCTCAGGCATATGTCATGCTTTTGCTTGTCTTGCACGCAGGAGAAGGCCCCATTGGACCATCTCCCTCTCTCTGCAGCCATCATCAGTAATTGAATGAAGCATTTGATCTTTGTGTAGGTTTTCTTGCAAAAAAAAATACATATTTGTAGAAGTTTTCCCTACAGAGAAAAAAATATAGCAAGATTTGCTGATGTTCGAGGAATTTTAAACATCGTTTTATGATTAAATTTCTCTTCCAAAGGGCTGGGATGGCCTCATATCACTTGGCAGTGATGGATGACACTGGGTTTCCATGTTTCTTTCCTGTATAAAACTATCTGACCTTGTTTTTTTTTATCAATTGTACAGATGCAAGGTGGTTTTTTATCCATCTTTTCCCTCGCTTATTTGTCAGTGAGATTGGACATCCCTCTCCACATTTTACCCAGCCAGTTTTACCTCTTAAAAAGCAGGTCATTTATCTTTTGTGCCTACTAAGCTCTGTCTTTCTGTTGATTATTACACATACATACACACATGTACATATTATATACATATATACACATACATATTATACACATACACATACATACATATTATACACACACATATATACACACATACATACAAACATACAAACATACATGCATACACACAAACACACATACATATTATACACATACACATACACATATTATATACATACACATACACATACATACACAAACCCACGTATACACATACATATTATATACACATACATACATACATAATTATACACATATATATTATATACATATACACATACACACATACAAACACACACATATACATCTTATATATGTATATACTGCATACATCATCTTGCAACCAAGAACTGAGTCAAACTAGACTTCAAGTACTCCACAGTAATAACTATGTGAGGGAATCTTGTCAGAGGAGAGGTGGGATTAGAAGTGACAGACACAGCCTCCCCACTTGTCTTTTTCCACAGATGAAAATACCTGAATTCCTACAGTTCTCATTTTAACTTCCATATGAACTCACTTCCTAGTATTATGTCCTAAGCCATGGTGGTACTAATGGTAAGAACAGTTGCATCTTAGGTTTTACTAGCGAATTATCTGCCTAAGAAAAATCCTACAAATGGAACTTCAGCTGCCTCCTACATCTTACAATGTTCAGGTCTTATAAGAAATAGGAAAAGGTTTGTTTGGGTTTTTTCCAAGTCATTTCTTTTCTTCATTTCTGTTGGTATTCATTTCTTCATTTCTTTGGGTATTTATTATTTTGTGTGCCTACTCGGGTATTTTATCTTCTCCTGCCTTCTTTATTTTTCTTATTACTTAAAAACTTGCAAAGAGAAGCATCACACATATATTCCTTAGTTTTGTAGAGCCAGGCATTGTAGTCCACATTTATGAGCCCAGCATTTGGGACGCGGAGGTGAGACATGTGCAAGCCCCTCATTCTGAGATGCAGTACAAGCACCAAGGGATGCGGGACTACCCAGTGTGACGTCATCTCAGAAAAGGAAAAGACAGAGCGAGGGATAGGGAGGCGAGCACTTGCTTAAGAAGTCTGGAGAGCTGGGTGTCGATCTCCGACTTCCAGGCAGTAGTGCTTAGGGATGGAGGGCAGGAGGGGTAGAGATGTGGGGATCCCCAAAGCTCACTGGCCAGCCAGTCTCGACGAAATACCAAGCTCGGGGTTCAATGAGAGACCCTGTCTTGGAGAATAGGTGGAAAATGATACAGAAAGGCACCCAACACTGGGGTCTCCGGGGTCTCCTTTACACACAATGCAAACCCACCCACACACATGTCTGCATATATACATGCATACAGACATACAATCATACATACATAAATACACATATGCACACATACGCACAGTGTGTGTGTGTGTGTGAGAGAGAGAGAGAGAGAGAGAGAGAGAGAGAGGTTATTGGGAGGATAATTGATCTTACAAGGTCACATTGAGCCCTCCTCAGTCACCATGGTCCTTCATAGTTTGGAGTTAAGGGCTGAGGAATCTCAAGGGGCCCACTGAATGTGTGGGGAAAAGTTGGCATGCGATGGTTTTTCAGGTCCACATCTTTTCTTGGCTCCAATCTTTGCACCACAGCCAAGACCCACAATCTCTTCAGGCTCTCATGTCTCAGTCTGTGTCATAGGGACGACACACCTTCTGCAGTTTGTGGTCACTGGCTAAACAGAAACATAGACATACTTTAGATCAGACTTTAAAGTATTGGAGCATAGCTGCGCATGTGCGCAGGGCATGGTACCAGGGGTTTTTGTTCTCAGAAATAAAACCTCTCTTTGTGTGTGTAAGTAGGTGTGACACTCCCGTCCTATGAAGCAATCCTCTCACTAACCCACAGGAAGTGAAATGATCCAACTTAAGACTTTAAAAGAAACAAAAGGACACACTGCCCAAGGCGATTCTGCCACATCCTGATATGTTGGAAGGCTCTTGGGAAGCTTGCATGCTACCCTTCTCAATTCCAGAGATCTGGAGCCTTCTGGTGAGACCTTCCTGGATCAATAATGCCAATACTGATGGGGAACTTGGGTAAGCCTCAGGCTCACCCTTAGAGACAGCCTTACCCAACAGGTGCCAATCATCACTCCCAACCTCAGTTCTAAAGGTAAATGAGGGGACATTTTGACCCCCTTTTGTTTATTCCTCAACTGAACTGACACTCAGGAAGTAAAGAAGGCAGTTGGGATCTCTAACAAGAGGATTTCCTATCTCATGTAAGTAACTAAGACTTCACTCCCGGGCATCTTAATTTAGTAGCTCTGGAGTAGAATAACTTCTAGAAGTCTTTGTATTTTATTTCATATCCTCAGAAATCTTCATTTTTAACATAATTGGGTATGGCTCCAGTCAGGTCCTGACTTTGAAAACACTGTAACAACTTCTAAGGACATCTGGAAGATTTTTAAAACAAAATCCTCTCAAATATTGTCATTGGGATTTACTCTAATCTATATAATATTTTTATGGCAAAGCTTAGTGTGTATGTATAGTTATCTTTACCAGTCATTCCACCATAAACTTGACATACACAAACAAGTGAATCCTTAAATTGCACATTGTGTGTGTGTGTGTGTGTGTGTGTGTGTGTGTGTGTGTGTTACATTTATTCATATGTGCACACATGCACACAGGAGCTTTCAAGCATCCACACTTACACAGCAAGCACCTTACCCACTGAGACAGCTTCCCAGATTCAAAGCATAAATTCTTACTCCATTTTTTTCTTGTTGAGGAACCTGAGGACCCAGCAAAGTACCAACTTTCCTGAAACTGCATAGACATCTACATGACATTTCTGTAATTTAAATTAACATCTGCTAGTTTGAGACTTGTTCCCACTAGGCCGTGGCACTTTTCTGTTTGGCATGTGTCCTTGGAAAATGGGCCATTAGCAAATGCCTCCAGAAAGCCGCAGCTCCATCCGATCTTCCAAAAGGCAACCCCACCAAATGCCTATTTAATAATTCCAATATCAAAGCTTTATATGTGGGTCATCCTGGTCCTTAGACTACTGCCCAGATAATACTTGGGAATAGTGAATGGAAGGGAGATGGGAAGATGTGAGCTGATCCCATATGTCCTTCCCAATTGTGTCTGGGATTAATGAATAAACCACGTTTAGATGTTGTTACCTCGTTTTCTAAGTAGAGACCAAAAAATAAAAGGTCTGGGCTGCATGCTACAGTGGAAAGAACAGAGAGACTGGAATAGATTGTGCAGATTCTAATGGCATCTCCTTTACTCTCTGCTGGCTCAGCTGGAGTGTATCATTTGAGGTAACCTGGGCGTGAGGCAGTAGAGCTGACTTAAGTCAGGGTCATGTGTTGTCACATTCCCTGCTTTCTTCCATGGAAAGTGTTACTAACTGATCAGTTTTGCTTTTCCACTGGATCTCAAAGCAGAGATGCAAAACCTTCCACTCTGGGCCTCGAGATAGCTACTGCGTCCCAAGGATAAAGGGAATAATCATTTGGACTCTCATGTAACCACCCATGGTATCATCTATCACAGCTAAAGTTGGCCCACTTTAAGCCAAGAATGAGTCAGTAGAGACCAAATAGAGTAATAATTTGGGGGAAAGCCCTCATCCCAAGCTTAGGGCACACCCACGGGGAGTCAGAGGAAGATCCTCTTTCCTAAGGGTTCTTGCTTGAGGCATTGATTTTTACCAGTGATATTTCTTCCCATCTGAATGCTCAGACATTGGCCATGGTAGGGAAAGAGCAGAGATACTCTGTTGACAAGTGTCAGTCAGGCGGTGTGAAGAAGCGTACAAACAATGCCCACAGAGCATGTTACGAAACCCACAAGAGAAGCCTGGCAATAAACATGATCTCATATCATCTCCAAAACCCCCAAGGTAAGGGTCAAATAACCATGTCTCTGCTCAGTGGCAGGTGGAGTAACCACCCCGGGGGCCACCGGGGCCTTGTTAGTGAGAGAATGGCAGACTGGTCCCTCTGTCCCAGTAGCCTCTTCCTGCAAGTCACACCTGTCTCTTCACAGGGATCTTCAAAGATACCTCAAAAGCCAAGATCCACCGTTAGGGAAATGTACTCTTTGGAAATGACTTTTGTCCATCCCAGATGTCTCCTCTAACTGGCACACCTTGCCCTCAGGGGATTAAGAACTTTCTGCAGAAAAGTCTACATCACCATACACATCAGTCTCTTGATATTAAATGGTTCAACTTAAAAATGATATCACCCATGCTTAAACTATCATAGGTATGTTGGGAATCTGAGTAAGGCTTGGAGTCAAAGCATTCAGCAAATCTAAGAGATCTATCATTTTGTTCAATTCTCTGCAACTTTCTCCCCTACCCCTTCCCCTTATCAGACCGAGAAGAAATCCATAGCTGATCACAGGTTCAAGCTCTGAGTGCTTCCTGTGGGCTTTAGAGTTCCCTTTGCTGATAATCTAAACTTCCCGCCACCTGTGACCCAATGGGTTTAAGTTGTTTGTTAATCATCGGCACGAGGCTCTCACCCGCTTAGCCCTGGATTTGACCCTCCACTGCCTCCGATACCAGAATCCAATAATTTCCCCTGAGTTCTAGTTACTGCGTGCACCTGGCGTCTCCTCTGTTGTGGGAAGCCTCCATCACAGCAGGAGCCTGTGCTTGGGACACAGGGGGCTCTAAGAATGAAAAGTAGCCACAAAGCACGGAATTCAAGAATCCCCTGTCCTTCCCTGTCACACGTGCCGGCGTAGAAAGCCTTGTGTGTGCTTTCCCGACAGGTTGAAAGCGCCTTTGAGGTTCAATCAGCAGATAGTGGTAAAAGGGTAACACACTGCTCACAGTGGGAATCCTTATCTCAGGGCTCCTGCTGCCGGAACAGCAATGGCTGGGCGCCTTGCAATTTATTTGGCTGTAAGGAATAGGGGTCAGGGCAGTTTGTGGGTTACTGCATACAGAAACACTGCATTCTTTGCCCAGGAAAGATGTCTAGGCAACATGTGATGGCGGCGGCGGCTTTTGAAAAGTTCAGGATGAAATACTTCTTCTAAGGGAATACACGTGTCTCTTTGTGTTTCATATTATGCAATGCCTCAATTACTAATGTTAGCACCTTGTAAAAAAAATCCCCTTTACTTTTGTCTCAGCCCTAATAATTTTTATATAAGTCAATGATAGAAACTATTCATAGTTTACAGTGTCCCAGTCTCAGGCTCTGGTGGTCAGGGACTTCCAGCACGTGTTCACTGCCGCTGGCCTAAGGCTGTGGCTGCCAGCATGGAATGTGATCTCCGTTGAATGTGATCTATGCTGTCCTTCATTTTATTCCCCTTCTATTCTGGGCATGGGAATTTGAGACAGGATCTCCCTGTACAGAACCCAGGCTGGTCTAACTGCAACTCTGGTTCAGCCTCCCGAGAACTCTAGTGGCCTGTATTGTGGCTCCCTGCTAACTCTTACCTACTCAAAATTTCAACTGCAAGGCTTTAATAGATTCCCTAGCTCCCTCCACTAGACCATCTTAATAAAAAGCAGTTGAGTCAGGAAAGTCAATATTTTAGATCAAGGAGAAAAAAATAAAAAGCTTTTTTTGGGAAGACAATGTCATAAATTAATTTCTGTTTCTAGCCCCTGTAATTCAACTCAGCAGATTTTTAGTAAATTTATTGATTGAAAGCTGTATTTTCTATACCAATCTGGATACTTCACCTTCTATAGACTTTAAAAATATACCCCAAAGATTGTCACAAAGAAATGTATTAGTCACAATACAATCGCAAGTCCTCTTAGTTAATAAATCTTACAGAAGATTCAAAGGATCCTTTCTAAATTATTTTTAATTATGTGCCTCTATGTATGTGTGCACATACATTTGCACTTGTGTGTGCATGCCCATGTGTGTGCAAGTGCTAACAGCTTCCAGAGGCATTGCAGGCAATTGTGAGCTTCTCAGCTTGGTTGCTGGGAGGCAAACTGTAGGATATTAAGGTAATCCGGCTGTGACCTCTGTCATCCTGTTCATCACCAGGGTTGATTTGGTGGATCTGGCTGGCTAGGCAAATGCCCCCCTTCCTCCCTCACAACTCCACCTGTACCCTTTCCAAAGCATGTACATGCCTGGAATGGAGAATTGCTGATCTAAGGTCAAAGGTAGCCCAGTAGCTATACCACCCCCCTGCTAGACCTTCAAAAAAAGTCCAAAATGTCTCTCTATAACAGCAACAAAAGTTCTTAAACCCCACATCATGTCTCCATCCCTTGGAGCATCCTTAAAGACGAGGAAGTAGGAAGGTCTATGTAAGTCTGAAGGCAATAAATTCTCTGAGGGTGAATGGGGTGAGAGGCCCTTAAGGCATGAATAGAATCTGAATGCTCATAGGCAGGATGGAGAAAGCACACACACTGTTAAGGACAATACTTAGCTGAAAGTTAAAGTGAACTTTGCATGGACACTTTAATTTTTTTATTTTTTATCTGTGCGGGTGTTTTGCCTACCTACACATAAATATAGCCCCTGCATGCAGTGCCCATGGCGGCCAGAAGAGGGCATCAGATCTCCTGGGATTGACGTTACAGACAGAGGTGAACAGCCAAGAGGATGCTGGGAATTGAACCTGGATGCTCTTAACCCCTGAGCCATCACTCTAGCCCTGATTGCACACTTTTTAATAGTCTATGCAACTTTATTTTCCCACTGTATAACACAGGGTTTTGGCTAAAGGCAAAAGCTGGCCTCTTACTCCCAAAATGTCAAAGTTCGTCTGAAAAGTATGAAAAAAATTTAAAACAAGAAATAACCGTCTAGTCCCTGATTTTAGTGGAATTGCTTCAAGTTTCTCTCCATTTAGTTTGATGCTGGCTACCGGTTTGCTGTATATTGCTTTAACGATGTTTAGGTATGGACCTTGAATTCCTGTTCTTTCCAAGACTTTAAGCATGAAAGGATGCTGAATTTTGTCAAATGCTTTTTCAGCATCCAATGAAATGACCATGTGGTTTTTTTATTTGAGTTTGTTTATGTCGTGGATTGCATTGATGGATTTCCGTATATTGAACCAACCCTGCATCCCTGGGATAAAGCCTACTTGATCATGGTGGATGATCGTTTTGATGTGTTTGGGTATATACCACTCCTGGGCATATACCCAAAAGATTCCCCAGCATGTAATAAGGATACATGTTCCACTATGTTCATAGCAGTCCTATTTATAATTGCCAGAAGTTGGAAAGAACCCAGGTATCCCTCAACAGAAGAGTGGATGCAAAAAATGTGGTATATATACACAATGGAGTACTATTCAGCCATTAGAAACAATGAATTCATGAAATTCTTAGGCAAATGGATGGAGCTGGAGAATATCATACTAAGTGGGGTAACCCAGACTCAAAAGATGAATCATGGTATGCACTCACTAATAAGTGAATATTAACCTAGAAAACTGGAATACCCAAAACATAATCCACACATCAAATGAGGTACAAGAAGAACAGAGGAGTGGCCCCTTGTTCTGAAAAGACTCAGTGAAGCAGTATAGAGCAAAATCAGAACAGGGAAGTGGGAAGGGTTGGGTGGGAAAACAGGGGGAGGGAAGGGGATTGATGGGACTTTCGGGGAGTGGAGGTCCAGAAAAGGGGAAATCATTTGAAATGCAAATAAATATATCAATAAATTAAAAAAAAGAAAAAAAAAGAAAAAAAGAAATAACAGAAACTTAAATAAGCTATGAAACCAGCATTTTAGAAGTATTTTCAATTTTTGTTTTGTTTTGAGATAGTTTTTTACAACATGACCTTGGACTACTATCTTCCACTTAGCAAACTAGGGAGGAAGGAAAAGTCCCTTAAGGATATCTAAAAGATATAAAATGTGTTTAATGTCATGTTTTGGGAACTCCCAGGTAAACTGGAGTTTGCACAATAGAGCAGATAGCATTGCTAAGTCATGAAAAGGAACGGCATGTGTTACAAGCAGCGTGTGCCTTTCCATGGGGTCTCTGTTTACCTGTGGATGATCCAGTGCCTAGCTGTCCATTCTGCAAACAGGGAAAGATGCAGGCCAAAGCAATAACAGCATGCCTCAGGAGGGCTCAAAGGGGTGCTGGGGTGACGGTGGGGATGTTCAGCAACCACAAAAGGTCTACCCCTCCACCTCCACTGAAAACCCCTTTTAATAGATTTCCATATTCAAAAACTCAGTGTCGTTGACACTGCTAATAGTGACCACAAGTGAGTGTGTTTAAGTCCTGTCTATATTTTAGTCATGATCAGATCTGAGGATCTGTGCCTAGTCCAGATCTCAAATATGTTTATTATGACGCGCTAATTTTCGTGTGCTGTGGGCTACGGCAGTTCTTGGGAAGGCCCTTCTTCTGGCAGACTCAGGAAACAGTTTGCTTCTGCCTCAGGCATTAGCAACTTAATAAACTGGTCTTCAACTGTGATAACAATCCGTCTTCAAGGGACATTCTCTGTTATGAACCTTATTAAATAAGGAGTTGATTGTTGCTGACTCGTTGGTTTTCCAGGCCGCGCCACGGATGCGTCTCACTCCGCTCTCTTCCAACACCCTCCATTTAAATGCTTAGTTCAATGAAGCTGAGTTTCTGTGCCAAGTGCTTGTTTACTGGTTTGTTGGTTTGTTTGCCTTTGAAGCAATTTGAAAACGGTTCCCATTTCCAATAACAGTTGATTAAGCTAAACACATTTTCTGGGCTTTGTTGAGGCCCACAGTCTGCTTAGCGGGGATAATTTACTACTTCTGAGTATTCTAGAGTATGAAGACGGTCGGCAGACTTAAGAAAAATGTGTGTCAGGCATAGGCGGGGCGGGGACGGAGTAGGTCAAAACATACAAGCTAGGTTTATATTATGTGGAAATCATGTTGGTATAACAAGCAGTTACATTTCTTACTATGCATGTGATGTCCTGCTTTTCGGAAATAACAATAATGCCTATTAAGTCTATGAGAAGTGAACAGAAAAATGGATCGAACATTAATCTTCGGAAATACAGAAATTGAAAGAGTTAAGCCACCCGAGGTGTGCCAGTCCATCCTGTGCCCAGGAAATCCAAAGCAATCACAATGCATGAGAAGAACTGCAAGCAAAGGAGGGGTTAGAAGGTAGGGTAAGAAAAAAGTTAGAACCAATTTTACGGTGTAAAAAGTCATTAATGTTTCATCTAAGTAGTTCGTCGGGAGGGGCACACTGGTTGATGTACATTATTGAGGTTTAAACTAGGGTTTTTTTTTCTTTTTTATTTGAATAAGGCCTATAAACTGTTTTATAAAATGTGGCTAGGCAAAAGTTAGCCATGTTCTGAGCTTGGCACCAAGGGTAAGGAGCAGGAAGGGCACACAGTGAACACCACTGAAGATACACACTGCCACCAAATGAATGGTGGTTACCTGGAACACAATTGTCTCTGGTTTTCACTCTGGACCACTGGGAAGTCGGTGGTGGTAGGAAGACTGGTAATACCAGACCACCACAAGGATCAAATGTTTTAATGAGAAGATACTGAGATTCACGGGTGGTTATAGAGAATGGTGAGGTAAAAGGACAAATTTTACAGTACATTTTTCTTAAGAGAAAGGATGGAATATTTAACAAATTACTTTCATAGGTATCAAATGCCTTAAAATAGGAGCAAATTGATCTAATAATGCACCTCACCAGGACATCCTATTTTAATCACGGAGATTCAAGGCCACCCTGACATTTGAAAATCAAAGTCATTCACTGTATTGGCGAGATGAAAAAGAAACTCGGTCATTTCAACAGATGCATGTTCGCTATTCAACAAAGCTCATTATAAAATCTCTCCAGCAAATAGTAAACAGGAACCAGAATTCTGAACTGAAAAAGGCCATCTGCAGAAATAGGCAGCTAGCATCCCCCAGGGGTGGGTGAGAGATTGTGTTGTAGTTCCTTGAGATCAGAAACAAGGCAATGTAGCTTTGCTACCACGAGTGTCTCAGGTCGTGGGGGAGTGGGGTCATGTTAACAGCGTGGACTGATCTTATAGAGGATCAGAGTTTGCATCGCTGCCTTCACACTGGGTAGAACCACCTGTGTCTGGAGCTTCTAGAGACCCAACGTCCTCTCTCTGGCCTCTGCAGCCATTACACTCACATGTACAATGCCCTCCATGCACGAGCACACACCCAAAGAAATAAATAAAAATAAACCTAGAAGTGCAGACATGGACCATCACAGTAAGACAAAAAGCAACAACAGATACCGACCACGTAGAGAGACCAGACATCCTTTGTATTTTCCCACCAGCAGAGGACATGGCTGCCAGAGAAGAGTCTTAGGCATCTGCTAGAAATGGTAAATGATTATACGAGTTACAGGAGAACAGGTTAAAATATAAAATAAATTTGAATTCCTATATGTTAGCAGTACGTGTGAAAAATGAAAAATTTTAGATTAAGCTATAGTAGGCTAAAAGGAGAATATTTAAAAACAAGTAACAAAAATATATGAATATATACTTAAAAAACATTACTGAAAAAAATGTAAGAGTACCTTCAAAATGAGATAATATACTGTTTTCTCTTCGTATTGTTTTGTTTTGTTGGGCTTTGGGGTTTTTTTTGTTTTGTTTTGTTTTGTATTGTTTGCGACAGGGTTTCTTTGTATAGAACTGGATATCCTAGAACTCATTTTGTAGGCTGGCAACAAATTTATAGAGACCCACCTGCCTCTGTCTCCCAAGGGCTGGGATTATGCATCACCACTGTCTAGAAAGATATAATATTTTTATGGTCTGGAAAATTCAGTATTGTTGTGGGAGTAACTAGCCATCTATATGAAAAACCACTATAGTTTAACCAATATCTCATTCTTTATAGTTTGTCTTTTAAATGACCACGCCCTTCTGTAAAACCGAGTCCTTAGAGAGGCTCTTTCACTAATGGACTCATCAACAGGTGAGACTGTCTGGAAGATCCTTTAGCACAGGCCCTTCAAGGAAATGGTAGAACCCCAGCTTCAGCCTCCTCTTGATTTCCTTGACTTCATAGCCATAAACTGGAATATTTATTTCACTGTGTTCTCACTATGAGGTACTTAGCCTTTCTGCAGGCCCAAGTCAGCAAGGCCAGGCATTTCTGGACTCAAACATCCTAAATCATAAGAGAAAGAGAATAATTTCTCTTTAAAAGTTAATGATCTTGCCGACCACTGTAACCCCAGGTAGAAGCAGGAGGACCCAGAGTTCAAGGTCATCCTCAGATATAATGAGTATGAGACCATCCTGGGATACATGTGACAGTGCTATGAAAACACACACACACACACACACACACACACACGTATGTGCACTTTAGCAATAGAGTCTAACATATATACAATACAAACCGGATGTACAATTAATCTAAAATGAATCAAGAACTAAATGCCAGAACTAAAACTATAAAAATGTGTAAGATAAAGGAGAATAAAATGTTTGCAGCTATGAAGTAGGCTATGGTCATTTATATAAATGTAATGCATTTTAAAAAAGAAAAAAGATGACTTGAATGTTCTTAAATTTTTAATCTTCAGAAGAAACTGTTGTAGGTTTAATGATGCAAACCGCATACATCATAAAGAGATATATGTACCCAGGATGCACAAAATGTTCTTCAAACAGAATGCAAAACAGTAGAGACACTATGAAAAAGAATGTAAAGAATGTACTAGAAAAACTTAAAATTGAACTAGCATATAATTTAGCAATTTTACTTCAGAATAGCCACAGAGTCGAAAGTGAGTTCTTGCAAAAGTATGTGTCTGCCCATTTGTGCAGCAGAATTATCCACAGGAGCAAAAAATTAAAAGCTGCCCAAATATTCATCTATGGATGAGGAAATACCCATGCACTCAGCCACCACTGAGAGCTATAAAGGGAACTTACACACAGGTTACAGGACGCATAAGCCTGCAGGGTGTTGCGCTGAGAAGTCAGTCAGCTACAAAATGACAAATATTAGTGATCCAGGCTCCCAGGTCACTTTTGGATCTCACATTAGCAGGGCACTTCTGGTGTCTAATGGGTAGAGGCTGGAGACACTGTACATTAAGCACCCTGCAACCTATGACCTTCCCTAATAGGATTATTTGGCTCAAAAATGTAAATAGTTCAATAAAATAAAATAAAAACATGATCCTTATGCATAACTGAAGCCTTCATCTCCTTATTCCTCATTACCTGTACTAGTAACACACACAAATACACACACAGAGAGAGGGGGGAGGGGGAGGGGAGGGGGAGGGGAGGGGGAGGGGAGGGGGAGGGGAGGGGGAGGGAGAGGGGGAGGGGAGGGGAGGGGGAGGGGGAGGGGAGGGGAGGGGGAGGGGGAGGGAGAGGGAGAGAGAAATGAGAGAGTGTTATTCTTGTTTTCCTCTTCTCATGCTTCCCCTCAAAAGTGACACTGTCCACTGGCCAATGAGATGACCAAATACCTACCTCTCTCTCTCTCTCTCTCTCTCTCTCTGGATAAATACTAGCATTTGGGTGTTAAGATAGGTAATGGTCAATGAAAACTTCAGTGAATTTAGAATCACTGTTGAAAATGGCTTCTGAGTGTGTCTTTGATAACATTTCTAGTAAGGTTTAACTAAAGAGGTAAGGGTAAGTAAGCCCCACCATAAATGTGGGGGGGGGGGCATAGGTGGGGATTCCAGACTGAATAAAGAAGAGATGGTGAACGAACACCAACCTTCATCTTTCTCTGCTTCCTGACTGTGGATGTTCACACCTCTTCCGCCATGCCTTCTCCAGTGTGATGGACTGTACCACCAAACCCTGAGCCCAAATAAACCTTTGCTTCCCAAAGCTGCTTATGCCAAGGACTCAGTTTCAGCAATGAGAACAGTCACTAACACATGTATGCAATAAAGAGGGGCTGCCTGGCTTTTTTTAAAATACTTTTTTATCCCTTTTTATAGGTTATGTGTTCCTATCATCTTCTGATTTAAATACCACCCTCTCAGAGGGTACCAAGCAGTACTCACTACCAATGTGTGCTCCTTCTGTACCTTGTGTGTAAAACCTGATATAATGGACAGCTCAACAAGCACAAGAAATCAAAAGGAAATCAACTAAGAGTTTATAAGTAGACTGTTGTAATGTGTGGTCCCATTGTCCTTTCCTCTGTCCTGTCCAAGTGACCTTAGCATCTTGTCAGTTAATTCAGCATTGACTTTACTTATTTTCCGGGTAAGAGCCTCAGTAACAAAGAGATAAGGCAGAATGTTCTGCATACATTTCTGCAACTGAAAAAGCTCAGTATTGTAATATGTATATATGTATGTGTATGTATATGTATATGATATATATGTATATGACATATGTGTATGTGATGTATGTGATATGTATATAATATGTATGTATATATATATATGTATTTTATGTATATGATATAGATGTAGATGCAGATGTATATGATATATATGTACATGATGTATATGTATATATGTATGATGTATATGTATACATATATGATGTATATGTACATGTATATGTATGTGTATATGTATATGTATATATAGATGATGTAGATGTAGATAATACATATGTATATGTATATGATGTATATCATATATATGTATATGATATGATGTATATGTATATGATATATGCATATATGATGTATGCATATATGATGTATGAGTATGTGCATATGTATATGTGTGGTACATGTATATGTTACCAACTATTAAAAACCAAGCATTTCAAATCATCCTTTTGTATTGCCCGTATTTCACTTCAGAACATCTAAACACAACACCAGCCTTCTACAACAGAGCACTGACTCCACCTGCAGTTAGAAACTTACAATAATTACTTCCCAGGAAATAATGGTTTTTTTTCCTCTAGAAAAGAACTTGGAAACAAATTATAATAATCAATTTTGAGTCCAATTTATACATCTCAATACTCTACCCTGATGTCTAGAAGCAATTAGTAGCATCTATATCTGTACACATTAATTGGTGCACAGCAAGGACCTGGGATTGTTAAAGTCTGAGGAGTTATAGACTGAGATAAAGAAATGTTCTAAGAGCTGCTTTAGGGAGACTTTTTGTTGGCTTAGGATTACCATCCTCAGATCACCACAATACATTTTTCCTAATATTCTTCAGTAACTTATCCTAGATGTTCTTGCAATGTGGACTTGGGTCTCTCACAACAGGCCAGGTAAGAGGCCTCTGTGAAGGCAGAAAGAAGTTTTTTTTTTTTTTTTTTTTTTTAATATTTAAACAATAGTGCTTTATTGAAAACGGGTTAATTTGAATGGATACAAAGTTGAAGTTTGAAATGTTTTCAGAATACATTTCTACAAGTACAAGTTACTTCTTTTTTTTTTTTTTTATTTGATATAATTTATTTACATTTCAAATGATTTCCCCTTTTCTAGCCCCCCCCCCACTCCCCGAAAGTCCCGTAAGCCCCCTTCTCTTCCCCTGTCCTCCCTCCCACCCCTTCCCAGTTCCCCGTTCTGGTTTTGCCAAATACTGTTTCACTGAGTCTTTCCAGAACCAGGGACCACTCCTGCTTTCTTCTTGTATCTCATTTGATGTGTGGATTATGTTTTGGGTATTCCAGTTTTCTAGGTTAATAACCACTTATTAGTGAGTGCATACCATGATTCACCTTTTGAGTCTGGGTTACCTCACTTAGTATGATGTTCTCTAGCTCCATCCATTTGCCTAAGAATTTCATGAATTCATTGTTTCTAATGGCTGAATAGTACTCCATTGTGTAGATATACCACATTTTTTGTATCCACTCTTCTGTTGAGGGATACCTGGGTTCTTTCCAGCATCTGGCAATTATAAATAGGGCTGCTATGAACATAGTAGAGCATGTATCCTTATTACATGGTGGGGAATCCTCTGGGTATATGCCCAGGAGTGGTATAGCAGGATCTTCTGGAAGTGAGGTGCCCAGTTTTCGGAGGAACCGCCAGACTGCTTTCCAGAGTGGTTGTACCAATTTGCAACCCCACCAGCAGTGGAGGAGTGTTCCTCTTTCTCCGCACCCTCTCCAACACCTGCTGTCTCCTGAATTTTTAATCTTAGCCATTCTGACTGGTGTAAGATGAAATCTTAGGGTTGTTTTGATTTGCATTTCCCTAATGACTAATGAAGTGGAGCATTTTTTAAGATGCTTCTCCGCCATCCGAAGTTCTTCAGGTGAGAATTCTTTGTTTAACTCTGTACCCCATTTTTTAATAGGGTTGTTCGGTTTTCTGGAGTCTAACTTCTTGAGTTCTTTATATATATTGGATATTAGCCCTCTATCTGATGTAGGATTGGTGAAGATCTTTTCCCAATTTGTTGGTTGCCGATCTGTCCTCTTGACGGTGTCCTTTGCCTTACAGAAACTCTGTAACCTTATGAGGTCCCATTTGTCAATTCTTGCTCTTAGAGCATACGCTATTGGTGTTCTGTTCAGAAACTTTCTCCCTGTACCGATGTCCTCAAGGGTCTTCCCCAGTTTCTTTTCTATTAGCTTCAGAGTGTCTGGCTTTATGTGGAGGTCCTTGATCCATTTGGATTTGAGCTTAGTACAAGGAGACAAGGATGGATCAATTCGCATTCTTCTGCATGCTGACCTCCAGTTGAACCAGCACCATTTGTTGAAAAGGCTATCTTTTTTCCATTGGATGTTTTCAGCCTCTTTGTCGAGGATCAAGTGGCCATAGGTGTGTGGGTTCATTTCTGGATCTTCAATCCTGTTCCATTGATCCTCCTGCCTGTCACTGTACCAATACCATGCAGTTTTTAACACTATTGCTCTGTAGTATTGCTTGAGGTCAGGGATACTGATTCCCCCAGATTTTCTTTTGTTGCTGAGAATAGTTTTAGCTATCCTGGGTTTTTTGTTGTTCCAGATGAATTTGATAATTGCTCTTTCTAACTCTGTGAAGAATTGAGTTGGGATTTTGATGGGTATTGCATTGAATCTGTATAGTGCTTTAGGCAAAATGGCCATTTTAACTATATTGATTCTACCGATCCATGAGCATGGGAGGTTTTCCCATTTTTTGAGGTCTTCTTCCATTTCCTTCTTCAGAGTCTTGAAGTTCTTGCCATACAGATCTTTCGCATGTTTGGTAAGAGTCACCCCAAGATACTTTATACTGTTTGTGGCTATTGTGAAGGGGGTCATTTCCCTAATTTCTTTCTCAGCCTGCTTATCCTTTGAGTATAGGAAGGCCACTGATTTGCTTGAGTTGATTTTGTAACCTGCCACTTTGCTGAAGTTGTTTATCAGCTGTAGGAGCTCTCTAGTGGAGTTCTTTGGGTCACTTAGGTAGACGATCATGTCGTCTGCAAATAATGATAGTTTGACTTCCTCCTTTCCAATTTGTATCCCTTTGACCTCCTTATGTTGTCGAATTGCCCGAGCTAGTACCTCAAGTACAATATTGAAAAGATAAGGAGAAAGGGGGCAGCCTTGTCTGGTCCCTGATTTCAGTGGGATTGCTTCAAGTTTCTCTCCGTTTAGTTTGATGCTGGCTACCGGTTTGCTGTATATTGCTTTTACTATGTTTAGGTATGGGCCTTGAATTCCTGTTCTCTCCAAGACTTTAAGCATGAAAGGATGCTGAATTTTGTCAAATGCTTTTTCAGCATCCAAGGAAATGACCATGTGGTTTTGTTCTTTGAGTTTGTTTATGTAGTGGATTGTATTGATGGATTTCCGTATATTGAACCAACCCTGCATTCCCGGGATAAAGCCTACTTGATCATGGTGGATGATCGTTTTGATGTGTTCTTGGATTCGGTTGGCAAGAATTTTGTTGAGTATTTTTGCATCGATGTTCATAAGGGAAATTGGTCTGAAGTTCTCTTTCTTTGTTGGATCTTTGTGTGGCTTTGGTATCAGCGTAATTGTGGCTTCGTAGAAGGAATTGGGTAGTGTTCCTTCTGTTTCTATTTTGTGGAATAGTTTGAAGAGTATTGGTGTTAACTCTTCTTTGAAGGTCTGGTAGAATTCTGCACTGAAACCATCTGGTCCTGTGCTTTTTTTGGTTGGAAGACTTTCTATGACTCCTTCTATTTCTTTAGGCTTTATGGGACTGTTTAGATGGTCTAGTTGGTCCTGATTTAATTTTGGTATTTGGTATCTGTCAAGGAAATTGTCCATTTCCTCCAGATTCTCCAGTTGTGTTGAGTACAGGCTCTTGTAGTAGGATCTGATGATTTTTTGGATTTCCTCAGTTTCCGTTGTTATGTCTCCCTTTTCATTTCTAAGTTTGTTAATTTGGATACTTTCTCTGTGCCCTTTGGTCAGTCTGGCTAAGGGTTTATCTATCTTGTTGATTTTCTCAAAGAACCAGCTCCTAGTTTTGTTGATTTTTTGTATGGTTCTCTTTGTTTCTACTTGATTGATTTCGGCCCTGAGTTTGATGATTTCCTGCCTTCTACTCCTCCTGGGTGAAATAGCTTCTTTTTGTTCTAGGGCTTTCAGGTGTGTCATTAAGTTGGTAATGTATGCTCTCTCCATTTTCTTTTTGGAGGCACTCAGGGCTATGAGTTTTCCTCTTAGCACTGCTTTCATTGTGTCCCATAGATTTGGGTATGTTGTGTTTTCATTTTCATTGTGTTCTAAAAAGTCTTTAATTTCTTTCTTTATTTCTTCCTTGACCAAGGTGTCATTGAGTAGAGTATTGTTCAATCTCCACGTGTTTGTGGGTTTTCTGTTGTTTCTGTTGCTATTGAAGACCACTTTTATTCCATAGTGATCAGATAGGAGGCATGGGATTAGTTCTATCTTTTTATATTTGTTGAGGTCTGTCTTGTGACCAATTATATGGTCGATTTTGGAGAAGGTACCATGAGGTGCTGAAAAAAAGGTATATTCTTTTGTTTTAGGATAGAATGTTCTATATATATCAGTTAAATCTAATTGGTCCAAAGCTTCAATTAGTTTCATTGTGTCCTTGTTTAGTTTCTGTTTTCCTGATCGGTCCATTGAGGAAAGTGCAGTGTTGAAGTCACCAACAATTATTGTGTTAGGTGCAATGTGTGCTTTGAGTTTTAATAAAGTTTCTTTTATGAAAGAGGGTGCCCTTGCATTTGGAGCATAGATGTTCAGGATTGAGAGTTCTTCTTGTTGTATTTTTCCTTTGACCAGCAAGAAGTGTCCGTCAGAGTCTCTTTTGATGACTTTGGGTTGAAAGTCAATTTTATCTGATATTAAAATGGCTACTCCAGCTTGTTTCCTGAGACCATTTGCTTGTAAAATTGTCTTCCAGCCTTTTACTCTAAGGTAGTGTTTGTCTTTGACCCTTAGGTGTGTTTCCTGTAAGCAGCAAAATGTAGGGTCCTGTTTACGTATCCAGTCAGTTAGTCTGTGTCTTTTTATTGGGGCATTGAGTCCATTGATGTTAAGAGATATTAAGGAATAGTGATTGTTACTTCCTATCATTTTTGACGTTATTTTTTAAATTTGATTGCTTAACTTATTTGGGTTTGATGAAAGGTTACTATCTTGCTTTTTTCAGGGTGGAGTTTCCCTCCTTGTATTGGTGTTGTCCTCCTATTATCCTTTTTAGGGCTGGGTTTGTGGATAGATATTGGGTGAACTTGGTTTTGTCGTGAAATATCTTAGTTTCTCCATCTATGGTGATTGAGAGTTTTGCTGGATATAGTAGTTTTGGTTGGCATTTGTGTTCTCTTAGAGTCTGCATGAGATCTGCCCAGGACCTTCTAGCCTTCATAGTCTCAGGTGAAAAGTCTGCTGTGATTCTGATAGGTCTTCCTTTATATGTTACTTGGCCTTTTTCTCTTACTGCCTTTAGTATTCTTTCTTTGTTTAGAACATTTGGTGTTTTGATTATTATGTGACGGGAAGTATTTCTGTTCTGGTCCAGTCTGTTTGGAGTTCTGTAGGCTTCTTGTATATTCATGGGCATCTCTCTCTTTAGGTTAGGGAAGTTTTCTTCCATAATTTTATTGAAGATATTTGCTGGCCCTTTAAGTTGTAAATCTTCACTCTCATCTATGCCTATAATCCTTAGGTTTGGTCTTCTCATTGTGTCCTGGATTTCCTGGATATTTTGGGTTACAAGCTTTTTGCACTTTGCATTTTCTTTAACTGTTGAGTCCATGGTTTCTATGGAATCTTCAGCATCTGAGATTCTTTCTTCTATCTCTTGTATTCTGTTGTTGATATTTGCATCTCTGTCCCCTGATTTCTTCCCAAGGCTTTCTATCTCCAAAGTTGTCTCCCTTTGAGTTTTCTTAGTTGTTTCTACTTCTGATTTTAGATCCTGGATGGTTTTGCTTAGCTCCTTCCCTTGCATGTTTGTGTTTTCCTGTAATTCTTTAAGAGATTTTTGTGTTTCCTCTTTCATGAGCTCAGCCTGTTGACCAAAGTTCTCCTGTATTTCTTTAAGAGATTTTTGTGTTTCGTCTTTCATGACCTCAGCCTGTTGAGCAAAGTTCTCCTGTATTTCTTTAAGTGTTTTTTGCATTTCCTCCTTGTTGGCTTTTGTATTCTCCTGGATTTCTTTCAATGATTTTTGTGTTTCCCTTGCAAGGGCTTCTAACTTTTGATCCATTTTCTCCTCAATGACCTTCATGTGTTCCTGTACCAGCATCATGACCAGTGATTTTAAATCCAAATCTTGTTTTACTGGTGTGATGGGGTATCCAGGACTTGCTGGTAGAGGAGAATTTGGTTCAGATGTTGCCATATTGCCTTGATTTCTGTTAGTGATGTTTCTGCGTTTGCCTTTTGCCATCTAGCTCTCACTGGTGTTACTTGGTCTTGTCAGTGCTGGACTCACCAGTGCAAGCTGCCCCTTCCCCGTTGGCCTCTGGTGCACAGCTTACACTCTGCACTGCCTATAGACAGGGTGCTGTTTTCCAGGCTGTTCAGATCCCAAAGCAGGCACCTGAAGGCTCCCGCTGGGGCCCGCAGGATTTATCGGAGCACACCGACTTTTCCCAGCTGGCCGCCCGGAAGCCCCCACTAGCCTCTTGAGGGACCTGGAGATGTGGCGGCCACCCAGGCTGATCTGAAGCGGAGAGATTTGAGCTGGGGGCTTCTGCCTGAGGCCTTGCCCCAGATTGTGTCTGTGGACCAGGTGGAACCCGTGTGCACCCCCAGGGAGCTCCGAAGGTGAATGTTGCTGTGACCTCCCCTGTGCTCCGCTCACTCCGCTGGGCAGCCGATTTCCCCAACCGGGCTGGCGCACACTAGGTTAGCCTTGTCGCCTGGGCCCTGAGTCCAGGCAAACGCCTGGGAGGCCAAGGTCCGAGCAAAGTTCCCCTAGGGCTATGTCTGTTATTTGGGTCCGCCAGGTGACCCGGATGGCGGGCGTGCGCGTCCGCGCTCCGCGAAAGCACCGGGAGAGTCTGTTGTGCTAATAACCTCCTGGGCGGGTTGACACACAGATGGCCCACCAAGCCGCCCAGTTCTTGGGGTCAGTCCTGTGCCTTTTGGGGCCTAGACCCCCGTTTTGTTAGCCTCAGGCTACGCTTGTTAGCAGTCTCTGCCCTCCCGAGCACTCTGGCTCCTGTAGGCAAAATGGCGGCGCGTGCACCGGCCAGGGCAAAAAAAAAAAAAAAAACTCCTGGCTGGGTTGGCGCCCCGATGGCCACTCGAACAGCCCAGGGCCTGGGTGCAGGCCAACGCCCGTCTGGCTCAGACCCCTGCGGTGTTGGGCCTAGGATTATGTTTGTGTACCTCAGTCTGACCGATCTCTGGAGCCCGGGATCAAGATGGCGGTGAGTCTCCCAGAAAGAAGTTTTAAACCAATCCCTCTTTAAAGACTATTTCCAGGGAATTTTAACTTCACAGTAAAATTAAGAGGCAGATAACACTGATTTCCTGTTGTACTTATTGTCGGTGCATTCACACACACTGTAAGGAAACACTGACCAGAAGAACGGTGTGCCCTTCATAACTGATAAAACTCCACCAAAGCATCATTATCGCCACGGTCCATAATTTACATTCAGGCTCCCTCTTGATGGGCATTCCACGGGCTTAGACAAACATATAATGATAGGCATTTACCATGACCACATGGAGAATTTCAGCCCTAAAATTCTTCTGGGACCCCTACATCTTTTTTTTTATTCTCTCATAGCATAATTATTAAAAATATTCCTGAATTCTCAAAATCTGGACATCAGTGCATTTACAAAGATTGACCTAGAGAATGAATGAGCAGAGCTGACGGCCCAGTAATGACTATAGAGAGTATTTGCTCCTCCACACTCTTTCTCTTTACCATTAAATCAGCCACATCAAGACGTCCCCGGTCCGTGAACTCAGCCTGAGGCTCCATTGGTGGAGCATCTGCAGGCCATGCACCACACCCTGAATTCAACCCGCAGAATACCACAAACTAACCAGGCATAATAGACCCAGTAACCTCAGTGCTGGGCAGAGAAGGCAGGAGGATGAGAAGTTCAAGGTCATCCTTGACTTCATAGTGTGTTTTATTCCAGCCTGGACAACACGAGCCCCAGAGAGATGGAGGGAGGGAAGAAGGAGGTCTCAAATCTAATGGGAATGTGGGTATACCAGAGGTAATGCATAAATCATAAACCCCATGTGCCCTGCCCAGCTCTTGTCTCTAGCATTCAGCCATGAAGCACAAAGGAAGGATGACAAAGATGGTCAGAGTGACCCCAGTGAAGGATAGGGGACAGAAACATGAAAGATGACTTCTGGAAGCTTCTGATGCCGAGCTTTGAGTAATCACCTGGTTCATAGTCTATTCCAACGAAGTGGAAGGGAATATAAACAGAGTTAGGGAAAACAAACGGGCAGGTAAACAACATTGGATAGAGAATCTGTAACTAGAAAGACAAGAGGAATTGTACACCGGTACTTTAATGGGTAAAGTTTTCTCACAAGTGCTCAGAGCAACCATCCTGACACTACTAAACACACACACGGAAATAGATGGCAAATGGTAAGAACCAGGGTTGTTGGCACGGAAAATGAAGTAGAAGCAGGGGAGCGGATGGACTTCAAAGTGAGTCACACAGTAGTGGGTTAGAGCTGGAGATGTCTGCTTGAGTGGCAGTTAGAATGAGAGTGCCCTCCCCTCACCCCCATAGGCCCAATGTTAGAATGAATGTTGGCCCCTGGTTGGCGGAACTGTTTGGGAAAGATTAGGAGGTGTGACTTTATTGGAGGAGGTGTGCTGCTGGAGGGTTCAAAAACCCAAGCCGTTCTCAGCTGTCTCACTTCTCTGTCTCTTCCTTGCAGATAAAATGTAAGCTCTCAGATACTACTGCAGCACTGCAGTATCATGCCTGCCTGCCCGCCAGCCCGCCTGCCCGCCTGCCCGCCTGCCCGCCTGCCCACCTGCCCACCCACCTGCCGGCTACCACGCTCCCTACCATGATGGTTATAGACTTACCTTCTGAAGTTTCAGCCCCTATCAAACGTTTTCTTCAATCGGTTTCCTTGGTCATGATATCTCTTCACAGGCATAGAGAAGTAACTAAGACAGCATGCTCTCAGATACATTGTTACATACACAAATGTGTGTGTTATTATACATATGTGTATGTCCAGCTTGGCCTGCTAAAATGTGCTAGCGAGAATGGCATTTCTCAAACAGCAAGTTGGATGGGTCAAGCATAGCAAATGACCCAGACATGATTTCTAGTGTCATTCTCCAAACAAAAGTTTCTCAGAAAATGGGTTATTCTAAAACTGGAAATGGAAATATGCATCGGCAAAGGGGGTTCTTTCAGTGGGAGGAAAGGAGAAAGAAAAGGAAAGAAATAATGAAGGAGGGAAGAAAGGGAGGCACCAATTTAGGGAAGAAAGCAGGGGAGGAAAGAAAGGAAAGGGAGGGAGGGGAAATCCTCTACAAAGATGGTAAAGTAATACTAATACTTGGTGATAACCCAAAGTAAAATGGACTATTCACTAGCACATGACAGCATGTGTATGTGTGTGTGTGTGTGTGTGTGTGTGTGTGATTTTAAAAATAGGATCTAAAATTAAAACAAGAATGTAAATAATATTCCAATATTGTGAAGAAAAATTCCAAATAATTCTTGTAAATCTTTCATACATAGGAAGATAGAGACTGGTTAATTTATAACACTTTATCCTTTATGTGTGAACTGTACAAAGCACCTTTTCCTGAACCAAGCATAACATAATAAGAGAGGAAAAAGAGTAATTTCATAGTGGAAACCTTGAAAAATACTCAGTGAATGGCCGTCCCAAGGTTACCATCGGCATCAGTAAGTTTTATTGACACTATATGCCCTTGCTATGTCAAGAAAAGCACCGTGCCTTGAATTTTTCATCACATTTTATCAACTCCTATTTAACCATGAGGAAGACACCAGATGACCCCAGTTAAGGATCGTCCCACAAAAATTTTGGCCAGTTCTCAAATGTGAAGTCAAGCAAGATGGCTCAGCAGATAATGACATCTGCTATAGAAGCCTGTAGACATGTGTGGCTCATAAAGATGCAAACAGAGAAGCAGCTCTGTGTAGCTACCCCAGCTTACACACACACACACACACACACACACACACACACACTGGCGCAGGCATGCTTCTGCGACGTGGGTCCTCAGAATCAGACTCAAGTTGTTATGCTTGATACTTGGAATCTGTAACGATTCCCAAGATGCAGGCACATGCGCAAACGCACTGTCTCACTGGCCCCTCTCAGCACCTTTTCTGAGCAGAGTCTCTTCTCGCTTACTGCACATCCTTTTCCAGTTTCTTATCGGAGACTCACTCGGAGGTATCGTCAGACAGGAAGGAGAACATAGAGCTCACGAGCAGATGCTTATTAAGACAGGGTGAGAATTGGCCTCATATACTGTCATGTATTTACACATAGCAGGTAGATCTTTCTGGAAAGATGTTGTAAACTCAATCACCCTATTTCCCAAGAGGTCTTATAACAGTATTAAGTAGTCAGAACTCAGCAATAATGACCCAAGAAAGCAATGACATACTTGTCTTGAGAAGACAGTACCCCTGACCTTTGCTGCTTCATGAACTTTGCCCTATTTGCTGGTCACTGCTGAGTCTAACTTACATTCTTCCATGAAACTGTCATTTTCTATTTCCTGGGAAAGGCCTGGGACAAATGAGCCCCCCCCCCCATATGAGCTTCCTATTAAGACGCTAGAAAGAACACCATATCCAGTGGACTTTGTGAGGTGTGAGGGCCAAACTGCACTGGCTTCCTTATGAAAGAGGCCTGCTTCATACATTTCATCTCCAGATAATTCTTCCAGTAGCCACCTCTTTAAAAAAAAAAAAGCATTTAAATCAAGCCCCACTTCTGCCCACTGACAGACGAAATCACTCGCAGCTAATCCATCTCCTACTTTATTGCCCATAGAAATGAAGAACAGGTTGCAGGAAACTCTGCCTACGACAGGAGGCTGGGAGATAGCACTCATCCATTTCCTCACAGTGTACATGTTTGATCGTGTTTGCCTAATTATCCCATTAACCTGTGCCTAAAGATCCAATTACTCCAGCTGTGGGTGATTGAAGAAAGGGCAACCGCAACAGATACCAGGCAGGGGACGTGTGTATTCCTCATCTGTAACGTCTTTAATTGCTGGTTCAGTCTTTCACCAGGATACCCCCATGGCAGCAAAGATAATGGAAGTGTTTCAGGGCATAGCCTCCTAAGCCTCCTAAGTGTTTCTTATGAATCAAAGAACTCTTAAAATATTTTTATTAGTGTGTGTGTATGTGTGTGTGTGTGTGTGTGTGTGTGTGTGTGTGTTGTTAAATGGTGATGGTCAGAGGAACACTTGAAGGAGTCAGATCTCCCCTTCCATGTGGGTCCAGGGTATTGAACTTAGGTCCTTAGAGTATGGTAGCAAGTGCCTTTATCCACAAAGCCATCTCATTGTCCAAGGAACTTCTTCACTTAAGATCAATGTTGCATTCCTGGGATTAATTTAAAATATAAAAGACCAAGAGGCAGGGACATGAAGTTTATGAATTGAGACCACTCTGGGCTATGATAAATGCCCTTGTCTAAAGAAATATAAAAAAGAAATAGCAACAACAAAAATAATAAAACACTAGCCTACCATGTTGGTTTCTTCTAATTTTTTGGTAGATAAATTTTGTTAGATGAATGGGATATACTGAAGCTAAGATTGCACAACCAACCACAGAAGCTCTCTTTGGTCAACACCACCTCCCCCTCCCCAAGACAGGGTTTCAAAGACTGCAGAAATGAACCCACACACCTATGGTCACTTGGTCTTCAACAAAGGAGCAAAAAACATCCAGTGGAAAAAAGATAGCCTTTTCAACAAATGGTGCTGGTTCAACTGGAGGTCAGCATGCAGAAGAATCCAAATTGATCCATTCTTATCTCCTTGTACTAAACTCCAAGTGGATCAAGGACCTCCACGTAAAACCAGACACACTGAAACTAATAGAAGAAAAACTGGGGAAAACCCTTGAGGACATGGGCAGAGGGGAAAAGTTCCTGAACAGAACACCAATAGCTTATGCTCTAAGATTAAGAATTGACAAATGGGACCTCATAAAATTACAAAGTTTCTGTAAGGCAAAGGACACTGTCAAAAGAACAAAACGGCAACCAACAAATTGGGAAAAGATCTTCACCAACCCTACATTTGATAGAGGGCTACTATCCAATATATACAAAGAACTCAAGAAGTTAGACCCCGGGGAAACAAATAACCCTATTAAAAAATAGGGTACAGATCTAAACAAAGAATTTTCACCTGAAGAAATTTGGATGGCTGAGAAGCACCTTAAGAAATGCTCAACATTATTAGTCATTAGGGAAATACAAATCAAAACAACCCTGATATTTCACCTCACACCAGTCAGAATGGCTAAGGTTAAAAACTCAGGAGACAGCAGGTGTTGGCGAGGATGTGGAGAAAGAGGAACACTCCTCCACTGCTGGTGGGATTGCAAGAGGGTACAACCACTATGGAAATCAGTCTGGTGGTTCCTCAGAAAACTGGACATGACACTTCTGGAGGACCCTGCTATACCTCTCCTGGGCATATACCCAAAGGATTCCCCGGCATGCAATAAGGACACATGCTCCATTATGTTCATAGCAGCCTTATTTATAATAGCCAGAAGCTGGAAAGAACCCAGATGTCCCTCAGTGGAGGAATGGATACAGAAAATGTGGTATATTTGCACAATGGAATACTACTCAGCAGTTTAAAACAATGAATTTATGAAATTTTTAGGCAAATGGTTGGAACTGGAAAATATCATCCTAAGTGAGGTAACCCAATCACAAAAGAATACACATGGAATGCAATCTCTGATAAGTGGATATTAATTAGCCCAGAAGCTCTGAATACCCAAGGCACAATTAGCATAGCAAATGACTCCCATGAAGAAGTAAGGAGGGGGTCCTGATCCTGGAAAGACTTGATCTAGCATTGTAGGGGAGTACCAGGACAAAGAATATAGTATATATATATATATATATATATATATATATATATATATATATATGTGAAGCTCTCTTTGGCTACAATTAAGTACCCATAGTTCATCTATCAAAGTATACCTTTCCTATAAAACACACCTATAAATAGCTGGTATAAGCATAGAAAACAGTCCAGATCCCCAGAACTGGCATAGAACTGGCTGCAGAGTGTAGCCGCACACATCAGTAACCACAGCACACATCAGTAACCACAGCACACCTCTAGAAAGATGAGAGACAGGAGACAGGAGATGGAGACTGGAGAATTCCAGAAGCTGGGGGCAGCTAGATTGGTGAACGCAGTGCCAAAGAAGAGATAGACGAGGTGGAAGATGAAAACTGACACTTAAGTCTTCTGACCAACACACATACACACACACATACACACACACACACAGGCAGGCACACATGGGCACATAGACATACACAGTTTATTTTTAATGTATTTGAATGAACAGAATTCTTCTGGTCTCATCCATTTATTAGTTTGCTTTCTTCTTTTGTCAGATTATTATCATTTTGAGTATTATTCAATAAATTTTCTCCCATCCTAAAGCTTCAGGCCTCGTCATCTGGAACCTTTGCTTTCCATCCCACATATTTGGACCGCATGTGGTAAGCCCTGATCTCAAAAGAGAAATCAGAAAGATAACATCTGCATGGCCTTCTCCAGTTTTAAAGTGGCTTGACATATTACAGTTGAATTGCTATGTGTCCTGTAGGGTAGAGTTGATGGTGATATAATGATAGTAATAACAGCAAATGTTTACTGAAGAAAGTCTTCAACTGCAGTGTGTGTATTAATGACCATTGTTCTTTATCATCTTGTAAATGAAACAATCTCACAGAATGAGAACACAATAGATTTATACAGAAAAGTTTTGATTCTGGTGCTGAGGAGTAGCAGAGCTAGAAAAATAACCTGATGATCAGAGAAAGATTCAAAATACTTCTGAAAAATAAGGTTTACAGCTCACCTTACTTCATGTACAACTTAGTATAAACTATGATGGCCAGGATACAGTAGTTTTGTCACAAAGATAAACAAGCTGGTCATTGAAGTAGAATTCAGAGTCCAGAAATGGGAAGGCACAAATAGAGGCAGATGATTCTTGACAAGGGCATAAAACAATCTATGTCTTCAACAGATAGTAATAGAACAAGTAGATTCTCATAGGCCAAAAAAATGAACTCTATTATATGTTTTGATGTATATAAAAGTAAAAACTAATTTAGTATCAATATAGATGATAGTCTGAAACATCAAACACAAAACAATAAAAATACAGAAAAATAAGTGTAGGGGAAAATCTTTATAACGAAGGATCTGGAGATGAGACTTTAGACAAACACAACACACCCAACTCTTGACATTTAAAACCTAGCTAATTAAATACTAATCAAATGAAAAATTGTACTATGTGACCAGCACTTAACAAAGAAAACAAACTATTGAATGGACTAAATACTTGCCAATCACATATATGATAAATAACTTGTATCTAGACTAATAATAATAAATCTAGACTTATAATAATAAGGTTTTAAAACCTTAAATAAAAAGTCCACAAACCAAGCCAGACATGGTGACACATGCCTATAATGCCAACACAAGGAAAGCAGAAAGAAATAGTGTTCATGGCTAGCCTGGGCTAGGCAACGCTGTTTCGAATCAAAACAAAACAGACAGCAGAGTAATATAAATAAATAAATAAATAAATAAATAAATAAATAAATAAATAAAAGAAAAAAAAGAAATGAAAAGAGGCAAAATTCTGAAGCGAAACTTGACCAAAATTTTAACAAACATGTAAGGGAAACAAGCCTTTAAAAATATACTTAGCACCACTTGTCCTAAGGGGATGAAAATCTGAGACCAGAATGAAAGAAACCCTGATCAGCATATATTGGAATGGCTAAAATCTGGTTAGCAGAAAGTCACATGATACTCCACAAATATGGACAATTTTTCTGTATACCAATTAAAAATAAGACATAAATTTGGAGGGGAGGAGAGGAGGGCTCAGTAGGTGAAGTCCCAGCCACACAAGCATGAACAAAAGTTCAGTCTCCACTCTCTAGGTAAAAAATTGAGCCTGGTGGCATACTGTTGCTATTGCAGTGCTGGGGAGACAAAGATGGAAGAATACCTGGGGCTCATCGGGCAGCCAGCCTAGCCTACTCGGTAAGCTCCGGGCCAGTGTGAGGCACTGTCTCAAAGGAAGTAGTGAATGGCTCCTGCTGGTAACACCCAAAGTTGTTCTGAGGCCTTCACATAGGCATGTATACACACACACACACACACACATATACACATACATATGCACACACACACATACACACACACACATACACACACATACATACACATACATATGTATTCATACACACACACTTGAAAAAGCTTAAATTAAAATGTAAACTTCTAAATTAAGAAAGCAAAAAATGAAAACATTCCTCAACTCAGGAATTTATAACTCCTTACCTGTCTGACAAGAACACCCTCTAGCACTGTGGTGTCTCGCTCAATGCATAAATCATACACACCCCCTTTACCCCTCAGTGACAATTACCAGCCATCAAGGGTCAAGTCAGAAGGGAAATTTCCAGCTTCCGGTTTCCCTGTGCCACAGTTCTTAGATGTGAGCTGCCCCAAGATGGGCGCAAGTGAAAACCTGTTCGAGTCAATCGCCCGTGTTAATTATTATTAGGAAAGAAAACAGTTTCAGAAATGCACCAGATGAAAGGAAGCTAATAACCCAAGAATATGCCTTTGGCACAGGAAGTTAATTTCCTGTAACTGAAGCACGTATCCAGAGGCAAAGTGGTTTTAGTTGAAGGTCTTTCTCCCATGGGGGGGGGGGGGTGTCAACTGTGTGCCATGTGAACTCTTTGCTATCATAGACTCTTGGGTTTTCACCATGTCCTCTCTTAATTTTCTTATTTTCTCCTTTGTAGTATATATGACAGCTTCCTCAGTAAGTTATCCAAACCACTGTCCTCTCTTTGAGGCCTCCTTGCCAGGGGAAAATCCATTGTACCGATTGTACCACCAATAGATTAGTCAGACATGTGCAATTAGAATCCTTGAAATGTATTTAGTCACATTGTGGGAACCATTCATTCATTCCTAATAAGCTTGTGGGAGTCTGGTCAGTTCCAGGGATCCTCTCTGATAGTCCTTTGGTAAGAATGTCTGCAAGAGCACAGGTCAGAACCTAAAGAATATGTATTTGAGTTAATAGGGTATCATTAGGGAAATGTCTTCAAAAAAGCTTGAGACAAAAATAAGCTAATTGACACACAAATAGGTTTTGACACAGAAATTTAATTCTCTTGATTAAAGGAAAACAACTTGAGGTAAAATGTGTGCTGGCAGATCACTCGTCTGGTGTGTGCAAGGCCCTGGGTGTGATCACCAGTACTGTAAAAAAAAAGAATGAGAAACAGGGCAACAGGTATAACCATACACACACACACACACATAAACACACCATACACACACACACACAAACACACACCATACATACACATAAGCCCATACAAACATACCATATGCACACACCATACACACATAAACACGCACATACTATAAACACACACTATACACATAAACACCATACACACACATAAACACACACACCATACACACACATAAGCCTATAGAGACACACATAGACACACACACACACACACACACACACACACACACATGCAGGCACACACACTATAAACACACACCATATACACACAGCACACACACAAGCACACCATGCACACACATAAGCCCATACAGACACACCATATGCACACACCATACACACATAAACACACACACATACCACAAATACACACTATACACATAAACACCATACACACACATACATACACCATACACACACATAAACCCATACAGACGCACATAGACACAGACACACACACACACAGACACACACACACAGATACACACAGGTTTGGGGAGGATTGTTTTGAAACATCCATGATCCTGCACTAGCCCATCAGGATTACCCACAACCACCTGCCACCTAGTCATCAATTCAGGAATCAATAGGCAAGGCATTCTAGACTGTTCCAGGGCCCTCAGCTTGCATTTGTTGACCATAGTCTGTCTGAGCTGCCATCTGCTTGTCCACCTGTTCACTTATCTGCACTTCCTGTCCACCTGTGCTCCTGCTCATTCATCTTTACATCACCAGACCCTTTCAATTCCTCGGCTAAATTCAGTCCTTCAGTGCTGCTCTACCCTGCTGCCTCAGTCACTGCAATACTGCCTCTACCAAACACCACCACATGCCTCCCTCCTTCTCCAGAGACTCCTTTACAGTTCCCCCAGCCTTGGCCCCTTAGGCCTCTGTGTCTCTGTAACAGGTTAACCCCTAGCAACATGGGAGTGCCCAATGAATTGCTGCCAAAGACATCCCTGCAAACACACTGCAGGTGTGTGATTCAACAAATTCCGATTGCGGACTAAAACGACCATTTTCATCCACACAGCTTTCCATGCGGCACCCTCGTGACATATTGAGGAGAAGAGAGAACATTCTGTCAAAGACAGCAACCAATGCCAGTCAGGCTGAGAGTGATGTTGCTCTCTGTGCCCAAGAATATTTAGCAACACTTAGAAATATTCTGGGTTACCACAACTGGAGAAAGCTGTTTCTAGTTTCTGCAAAACACCCTTCACTGCACTGGAAAATTCCACAGGGAATTACCCAGCCCATGTGTCAGTAGACTGAGGTTGAGGAACCTGACTGTAAGGAGCCTAAACCAGAGAGTCACAGACTCTCTGGAAATGCAGACTCCAGATGTTGCTGGTAGAAGGGACGATTACAGGGAAAGAAGGAAGGTGCTACCATTCTGCCATTGGTCCTAACTTGAGAGAACTGATAAACACCAGTGTATGTAAAGATACCACTGAAAGCCATGTCTACTGCATGCGCAACATTTAAACAAAGCCCAGGTATCCACAGAGGGCCGCAGAATCATAATCCTTATGACATTTCTACAGAAAGTTAATGGAAAATGACCTTCGGTGTACTCGGCTGGCTGCTACCCAGCTACCTGTCAGACTGTGGCATTCAGCACAGTGGTATGTCAAGCAAGCTGGGGTGTCATTTTATTTGTGCCCATGTTATTTGAATGGGACTCAACTACTGCCACTTTCATTAATTAATGTGAATCGTTAGCCATGTTCTCTTCCCCATACACTCAGACTCTGAGCTCTCATTCAAATCAGTCTCCCCAATCCCATCCGAGACAGAGTCTCATGTATCCCAGACTAGCCTCAAACTCTTGATGTCCTTGAGGATGACCTTGGACTCTTGACACTCCTATCCTCACCTCTGAATTCCCAGTATCACAAGTGTGCACCAGGGTTCTGGTTTTAACAGCCACTTGTTTTCAGTCATGGTCAATAACAAGAGGATACAGGATCAGGGATGCCAGGCTTCTCAAAGACCTCAATCTTTCTCCGATTTATTTATTTTGCATATATTTTCCTGGAGTTCCTTATGACAATTCTCAGTGACTGCTAGGAATTCCCTGAGAGGGATCTCAGCACAGAAACGTGGCTATTCCAAATTCACAAGCACATCCTTGATGGCAGTGTTTGGTGAGCAACACAGAAACCAAAGTCCATGAATCCAGACTTAGGAGTGATCTTCACTATAAAAACTCAGGCTTTTATAGCTAAAAGAGAATGCAAGATGCAACATGTCCTTTGCCTCGGAGCAAAGTAAAAAATAGCTCAGGTTAGTTCTCAGTTGTCAGTGAAACTCCACAAGTCTACTTTATCAAACTCTAAATTATTCCTCTGTCTCATCCAGGTCCTCCTTTAAGCTTGGATACTTACAAAGTCAGGGACACCTCCAGGGCTCTCTTGACCAAAAGTCCAGTTCCAAATCTTAAACTAGCTCCTCCTGTGTTTAGTAAGTCTTACTTGCATACTCCCAGAGCACCAAACTGCAAGAATCATGGGGCTGAGACATCTGTGTCCAATCTAAAGAGCTCAGGGATCAGCTGTCATAGTGACATCCAGCCACAGTTGTGGCGTTCCTCAAGTCTCCCAACTTATAGGCCATCATGTCTACAGGACCTCAATGGCAGCTCACAGCCAAATAAGGCATGTATATCTTCCTGTTCCCTATCGTGCATCTTCTCTAAAGCCACAGGATTCAAAAAAGCACATCTAGAAAAGATTCAGTAAAGTACTCTGACCTTTCTATAGAACACTCAGATCTGGGTCAGACCCAGACAGTGCAGTGAAGATGTATCTCGATACACATTTGAAATCTCATTTAGTTTTTTTGGGGACAGGACTGGAGTTGTGTGTTTAATTCCCATCCAGAGTGATGTTTTAATTCCCTAACAAGGGAACATTTGTTTCTTATCTGAGAGGTATGACCTGCCTGAAGGTTCATCCAAGGGCAGAAAAGGAACTAATCCACAAAGTAATCCAACTGACTGAAGAGGCGCTTTGAATGAGAAAATCACACTGCCTCGCTTTGTGCTCGGTCTACAGAACCCAACTCATTCAATGAACCAGTTATACCTTGATTTTCATTTTTGGCGGGATGCCTGCCAACCCCAAATGAAAGCATATTCCCCTTTTCATATGCACTCAACCATCAATGCCTCTCAAAACACCTTCTCAAAGAAAAGCTCTTTATCTGTCTTTATAATGACTTTGGCACATTTAAAACCGAGAGCTAGAATACCCTGGAGAAACCAAGTAACCAGCCCGTGAATACAGAGCTGAAATGTTATATAGTTTAGTCTATACATTTTTCTTATGGTTAAACCATAATAATTATAGAAAATAGGATAAATATAAACTAAGAAACCACAGATTTCAACTTGTTCACGTTACAATGAGAAACCCACACGCAGTGGTGGAATATTTGCCGTAAGGATCACAGATCCTCCACACAAATAGTTTTGCTTCTGTCTACAGCCCCCTTTATATACACCCTTTACTGTTTTTAAGCTTCTTCGTAAGAATGTTTGACCTTTATCATACAGAAATTGGAATAAAAGTACAAAAAAAAAAAAACAGTAGATGTGCATCCTCTGCTTAGATGTGATATGTATATATACATTTGCATATTTCCCTTTTCATGCCTTTGACAACTGATATATTAAATGCACCATAATGTGGGTGTGTTAAAGGCAAACTCTTTATCCATTCGTTCTCAGTAAACTGCGACTAGAGTACCAGAGTGCATTTGGCTGCCAATTTAGACAGGGTATATAATGAGCACGTAAGATCATTTCAACATTGGCCACACTGCTCATCTTGCCAAGTTAGACTTCCTAACTGCCAAGATGATAGGTGTTGCCAATTTCTTTCCCACCATGGAAAATCACAGGGCTTTGTCCTTTCTGTTGAAAGGAAGGATTCATAAGCAGAATCAGAAGCACCTGCATTTCATTCTTGGCCTGCCTCTTGCCTTGAGGACCACTGGAGTGGACCCACAATGCCTGGGGGTGCTTCAGGGACCAGGGATCAATGGACATTGCAATAGCCAATGCTGTTTTTTTTTTGAAAAACAATTAAAAATACAACCTGCTCAGAGAAGTAACTTTCTTAAAATAATTGAACATCTGGAGGTTTGAATGGGGCATTTGGTACCCGTAACATCTTCAGGTTGAATATCTTCTTCCAGGTCATTACTTAAATAATACGCACAGCAATTTATAAAGTAATAACAGTGGCTACTTCACTTGGAGACAGAAGCCTTGACTGGAAAAATAAATAGACCCAAGAAGTACCACATCAGTCTTCCTGCTAATACTGTTCATCATTGATCTCTTTGGACATTTTTTAAATTTCCATGCATTTGGACCAGGGCCATTTGGTTCAGGTAGCCTTGTTAAAAAGGGATTTGCAGGTCTTTGCAGTGTTACAGCCCTGCCAAGTTAGAATAACTCAAGACAAGGTCAATGTCTAGGACTCTCTTGTATTAAATCAGCAAGTAAGCTTATATGCATTGCAGATTCCTTGCCCATGAGATCTCCTGTCTAAAGCAATCTGCTGGAAGGTGAGAGGGTTGAAGCGTGGCCTAGACAATATGCATATGGCGCAGAGTCTGTAATATTCTAAGTGGCATCCACTGTGTCCCCCTGGGTCAAGGCAGGAGCAGTATTGGTAAATCAATTGTTTAATCCATCTGAGACAAGGCTGTTTATCAAAACTCTTTCTCATTAAACAGAATTCTGTTAAATAAAAATTCTTTCCTGACTTAGTTGGCAAGAGCCAACCTGTATCATATGGTGTGCCCCACTCACACCAAATCAGTAGCTAACAGCTACACCCTCCTGTGTCTCTGCTCTGACAGATGCTTTGCTGAGTAGACCAAGTGTTCTCCTTATGTTTAGGCACATGGTTATTAAGGAGATTCTGACAAAATGAATTGTAATTATGGAAAATTGGGAAAGTGGTGACATTATTTAAATATTAAGTCATAACAGAAATAGCTAAAATCACATACAATGCTCAAAATTTGCAGAAATATATAATGTCTCACCTGCAGTATCCAAAAGCAACATCTTCAGATAATAGTTGGTCAAACAGAGAGGGAGACGTTTTAATGACTTTATGTCCAAACCTAGCTCATTGCACTCAAAAATAAGAAACTAAAAGAAAGACTATCTAGTTCCTTGCCTAGTTCTAAAACAGTCTTTGCGCTGCTATTAAAAGGGGAGGGGGAATAAAAATGCATTAGCTTGAATAAATTAGAAAGCTTCCCTGAACTTCTGTGTTCTCAAATGAAAGAACTTGAGAGTTAGCAAAGTGTCTCCTCCCATGCACCTTGCAAAGCCAAAAGAGCAAGCGCTGGGTGCAGGCTTGAGCAGGATATTTACCATGGACCTCAGAACTGGCCTTTGGAGGCAGTCTGGTATAATCCCACTGAGGAATAGTGATGTTGACATTTCTCCAAAAATGTGAAAGAACTATAGTCATACTGATCATGCTACCTATGCGTGAATTTTGTTTCCTGCCTAGTCTGTACAACCTCTGTGTAGCGATAGTTTTCCAACAGATACAGAAGACAAGCTCACCAGCAGCCCGGGAGGCTGAACACCTACAGGTGTAGAGAGCTGTGGCGCCGGTCCTGCCACCTGGTAAGGAGGATAGAAAGTTTCAAACAACCATTTTGTCCAAGACTCAGAAGAGTATGGGTTTGCAAATTTCTAAATGAAGATATAAATAATTAGCATGCATTCTTCAAATACCGGACACTATTGCAGGTATAAACCTGGCCAGGTTAGTGCCAAGTAGAATTCTCTTTCTTTCTGGATTGTGGTAGGATTTTGCCTCTTTGGAGAATAACTGTCATGGAGGAATTGCCAACAGTGAAAAACCTCTCATCGAAAGACATGTCACATCTGATCATACCCAGGGAGCAGCCTCACCTACGGAAGTTCTATGTTTTCAGCTAAACAAACCAGTTTAATCACCTGTGTGTGTGGTGGTCTGTTGTTTTTCCATTCATAGCATAAACTGCTTATCTTGTGACAGTGAGTTAAACTAAAGAGCACATGAATGAAAAAAAGCAAGTCAAAAGGCTCCCCGTGTCCTTAGATGACAGGTATGAGAAGAGGGTCTGTCTTGGTGAGTGTTGTGAAATTGACTGAATGGTGTTATTGTGGGATGATGTTGTAGCACTAGCTGGCACTGTGTGTTGCCTTCAGAAAGCACTGCCCAGGCTCACTGGTATGAGTCCTTTCATAGGGCAGTCCACGTTCTTGGTTTGATTAATTGTACCCTAGGGAGAGCTCTGTACACAACAGGAAAGTCGAATTGAATTTCGCAGGCAACTGTGATTGGAACCGTGACCTTCAACTCCGTGTATCCCAGGGGAGATTCAGAGTTCAGAAAGCATCAGAGAAGAGATCCATTGTTAAGAAATAATTTGAGGTTTTCAAAGTTTGTTCCCAGAAACAGGTAATGGTTAGAGCTCTGGGTTTAAAAGAAAGATGTCCACTATTTATTCAGAATCTCCACTATCAGTATCAGACACTCTGGGAGTTAGTACTTGCTCATGTCCTTAGTTTCTTCTAGATCTTTCTGTGTCCTTCAGCAATCTATCAGAGTGACTGAGCGTCAGTTTCTGAGTAAACCCTACCTAGCTATCAACAGCTTCCAAATGTGGAAAGCTATAATGTGGCCAGCTTCCTCTCACTTTCAATTGTAGAAACCAAAGGAGACTGATCAGTCTCATTCTCTATATTAGCAATCAAACTCATCATTAGACCAGATATGCTCAGGGCACTATGTTATTCATAAAACTCATGTGAGGTTTCAGCATTATCTCTGAATTATAAACAAATATACCAAACCACGAGTTAAGCTTTTAAAAAAACATCCTACAAGCCTCATAATCTTTAATATTTTAACAATTGATTTTTTAAATTTTTGGTATAATGTGGCTTATATTAAGCAAAGACATGACTCTGAGCTGCTTTGTCTAATGGAGGCATGCTGGCCCTGGGTTCTGCGGCCTCCCTCCACTTGTAGTTAGCATGTCCTCAAGTAATTCATGTACGTGCATCCCATTAGTGCCACAGACAGGACGTGACTGTGACAGTAAAAGTGATCCATTGGAAAGAAGATGATTTATAGATGTCTGAAGGTCGGTCCAACCTCAGCATTGGAAGCCACTACAGAAACAATGAGATTTACTCATGAGAACGGAGGTGTTACTAACCTTCCCAGTTTTTGTGATCAAAATTGCTCATATACCGAATAGTGTTTTCTCCTGATAATTATGCTAAGTAATATGATGTGAATAGACATGAATGTTTTCTGCAGCTGAGGACGTGTAGTCCAACAGCAAGGCAACTGGAGCAGAGTGGGATAAATGTTTATTTAATGGAGCCGCAAAGAAGGATCACGCACTAGATCCTCGGGGTCAAGGAAAAACTGTTCCTGAGAGAGATGAATGAGTGGAGAAGAGGAGACATGCCAGAGTTCATGTGACATGGGGACGGAAGAATGGGAACCTGGGCATTTTTTTCAGTTTGGGAAATATTCAGTAGCCTATTTCAGTTTGGGCTGTATACTGGCTTCTAGCAACCTTGTTTTGTCCTCTTTTTTTTTTTGAGTGTTCAAATAATTCAAGAAATATGAATAAGGTTACATAGCTAATAAAAGAGCCAAGGATTAACAAGTTTGTGTGGCTTCTACTCCTTCATAGCAGGATAAATGCTAGACAGGTGTCAGGCAGCCGTATTCCACACCATTGCAACCTTCAACAGGCCTTTCAACACTACGTTCTGCTTCCTGTATCTGTAAAAACAGAGACATGAACCAGACACACTCAGTCACCCTTAGTGTTCAGACACACGTTTAATTCATTCGACTCTCTCAGGCTCGGACAGCTCAATCTCTGGAAAACACTGAAAATAAAGAACAACAACTAACAAAATATGCACGCGTGCATGCTTTATCAACAGCTTCCATTAATCATTTCTCTAATATGGAGTATAGTAGGAGCAACATTTTCCCATATAAGTGCTCTCTACAGCAGAATGTAAGTTTTGAAATGCATGTACTATTTTGGATTAAAGACTCATTTAAATTAACAGGGATATTTGTGCCAGACTACATTTCAGTATTTCTTCAGTGTCAGCTGTTTTGTGATAGTGGATAGAGAACTAGATCTATTATGGGATGTTTGTGGTTATATCTCACTCTATTAATTTAGAACATCATGTTTTTAATTATTGGTACCTTATAGGGGAGCTAACATTCTAAGTACAAAGAATATGACTTTCAAGTTTTCTTGGGGGAAGAAAAGGTTTAAAATAGAGCAAAAAATTTTTTTCATGATTAAAAACATTTCTAACAGTTTTGAACTTAGATTTTCCTCAACATTTTCTGTTTCAGAGGAGTTTTGAGAGCTGTCCCACAGGGTTAGAAAGAGACAAAGTGCGGCTTTGGAGATTGCTCAGCTTGTATGGTGCTTGCCCTGCAACCCTGGGGGTCTGGGTTCCATCCTTACCTCCCACATAAGAAAGTAGCCATGCGGCACACAACTCCTGAGCTGGGGTGGTGGGGCTGAGACAACCAAGCCAGTCTAGCCTAGTCTATGAGCTGGTGAGATACCCTGACTTCCAAAAACAAAGTGGACAGGTATTAAGGAAGGATGCCCAGGATTGACCTCTGGCCTTCACATGCACACACGATATAGCTACACACATGAACATGCATGTACACTTATGTACCTGCACACAGTTTTATGTGCATGCACACAGAAAGGGGAATAACATTATCCATAACTATTTTTTCATATCAAGAATCATATTTGAGCCTCAACGTAATTTGTTTCCTAGGGTGGATATAAGAAACTAGCACAAACCGGGTAGCTTAAAATAGCACGTGTCCACTCTCACAAGTCTAGAAAGCCAAAGTCCAGAGGGTCCAGGCTTCCTTCTAGGCTCCAATGCTGGACTTTTCTACACTCTGCCTCCCTGATATTTACAACCATCTAACCCTGCTCTTCCTGAGCTCGAAGCTGTGTCCCCCAAACTCTTCCCATGGGTCTCCAGGTCTACACTCAGCCCTTCCTAAGCAAATTAACAGTAGGATTCATTCCTCTAATGACCTCATTTTTAGCTTATTAAATCTGTAGTAAACCCTCTCCAAACAAGGCCATCTCCATAGTTCTGGAGCATTAAGCTTTCAGTAGGAAGGATGCAGTGCATCCCATAATATGCAGCCCAGAGGCAGTTATTTCCATTTTATATATAAGCAAATGAAGACATAAAGCGCCTAAGTGGCTTCTCTAAGGTCATGCAGATTGTTACTAGGAGAACAGGGACAGATCCATCTTGTACTTCATAAACAGGCTTATCAGATCAGAGCAGTATAGAAGGTTACCAACTCGGTTAATGACTTGCCTGGAATCAGAACTCACACTGCTCTGTTGCTTAGGAAAGCATCTTACCTCTAGTCCAAAGTGCATAGACATGTGGGCACGCCAGGTTATCATTATCAAAATCAAATCCATTCACCTTGGGGTATAATTGCACCACATTGTTTAACTTTGATAGGGGAAAAACACACTTCCTTTCTAGAATACATTTTATAGTTTCTATTCTCAGGTAACTTAGGGATAGAATAATAAGCCTTTCTTTAATAGACTCCACTCATAACCTCAAACATTCTCTGGCAGCTTTCAATGGTACTGATACAAACCTGAGAGAATTCCGTGGTCCGTGAGACATGCTGAAACCTTCCTCTTTGTCTCACATGCCAAGAAATATTTTTACTTTGGATCACAGGATAAAAGGGACAAAATTAAAACAGAGATCTCCCGGATGGCTGCGTAGGTGTCCTAAGGAAGAAGAGTTGTGGCTTCCCTCACATCTCTGCTCTGGTTAGCAGTTGTGTCCTCCAGCAACACAGCAATCTTCTCTACAAAAGCAATCCTCTCCTCTCTGGGGTTTCATTTGCTTGATAATGTGTGGATCCAGCCAAGAAGAGTATCTGTGGGCCAGGGTACCAGGCCCAAACCTTCCCCATGGGTTCATCTCTGTGGCTGAGATGCTCCAATTTAATAAAGATCTGTAAGGATTTTTTTTCAGAACTTTTTATTTGCAACTGCCTGTTGACAGAATGATAGTTGTAAAGAGATCTACTCTTGACTGTGTCTTCCAGATACAAGCTTTAGAGATAACTAGTAACATACTTGTTGTGAAGGATGGTAGAGCCAATGAAAAATCTAAATTCTGTATGATTTATTTTTGAGTGCAATTGATAAATCCAGACCCATGGCTTTTAGGCTGTCTTGTAAGCTGTGCTTATCTGTGATAAATGGCTTTCTGTTTGCAACTATGGGTTCCTTTACCAACCCTGACTGAGCATCTACATACGAAGCACCATTGTAACACTTGGATGTGGAAAGAATTGAGAGGTGGACAATCTCCATCTTTGCTCCTCATAGGTCTCTCCCATAACAAAGCAACATCCACACCAATGGTGGTGGCATAGAAAGATGACTTGGGGACCGTGGGTCCACATGGTATGGGTGCCTTCTGTTCCTTATAGTCCAGATAATTTATTCACAAAGCAAGATAACTGAACACACACACACACACACACACACACACACACACACACACCTCTAAGATTTCCCTCCATACCTCCTTTTCTAGCTACAGGTTCAAGCCACACCATATACTCAAAAACACAGCAACCAATTAGGAATATGCAATGCATTAAGGGTTTCTTGAATTCAGAAGAAGTTATCAGAAGACAACTGTGGTCAGAGGCTCAAGCACGAAGTCAAATCATAGAGAAGTATAACAGAGGTGGGAAAAGCATACTACTTCAGAATCCAGGAGCGCACAAAGCAGCATGTCTTGACCTCTGCATCAATATTAGCGGAGACATCAGCACTGAATAATAGCAGTGCATACATAATGGTCGCATGAACGTATGAACCCCTGTGAAACTACTGGGCCATTTGTTTTGTTTTTCCCTGTGTTGTTTGTAACCTTAATTTTTTTCAAACCCTATCACTAATGATGGTTTTTAAATGCTTTGATCTTCCCTTTTAGCCCACCATCCTCCAGAGGTAGTGGAAGAGGAAAAAAAAAAAAAAAGGATATCGGGGAAGCAGATCTATTTAGAAAGGTTCTTTGGAGCAACTCCCATCTGTTATCTGGAAATTGGCAGTTTAGTTCATAGGTTAGCAGAGGCAGCTCCATCCACTGGCAAACACCTCACAGATACACCAAGAGTTCAGTTTGGTAGAGTCGGGTTAGCAACAGCAGTGACATGACCTAGCAATGCCTCAGCCTCAGCTTGAGTCAGCAGGAGGGACCAGAAAGGCCACCAGAAGTTCTTGCCTGTGCCTCTTTTGGGGGCAGCAAAGATCAGCAGTTACTCGAGACCCACAGCGAGCCAAGCTCAGCCTCCTCCACTGTCCATTGAGTCCTGTTTATACCCTGAAAACATCATGAGCCCTCCATGGATCTTGCCACAGCACATGCATCTGCCTCAGCGACATCACTCTGCCAATCAGTGAGTCCTCAGAAGTAACAAGAAACTGCAGCACACCACCAGAGGGTTTTTGGTGCAGGTCTCTCTATGGAGTCCTGACAAATGCACTTCACCTACACAATGTAAGGTGAACCAATACATACATATTGTTAGCAAAGAATCCTTTATCTCTTTCACGTGCTTGCTTTAGCAGAGCATCCTGTCTCCTGAGTCTGCTTCAATGAAATGTTCCTTCACGAGTCTGCCTTAGCCTTTCAGACCTGTGTCCACTTTAACTAAATGTTCCTTCATGTGTTTGCACCTGCAAGACACCATAAAACACAACAAACTTTCCAAAGAACTCTTAAAGTTTCCACTTCAGTTGGTTTTTGAGATAGTGTCTCATTATATCATCCTGACTGACCTTGAGCTTTCTATATAGACTGAGAACTCACAAAGACCCAGCTGTCTCTGTGTCCCAAGTACTTGGATTAATGCATATGCTACCACAGCCAGCAAGGGGCAAGTTTTGTAAAGAAATTATGTTTTTTTAAAAAAAAAATTTTTGTATGAAACTTTTGTGCATTGTTTTATGAGCTAAGAGGTCTCCAAATCCTGATATTCACTAAGATTTCCACGTGAGTGTATCTGTGTCAATCTTGCTCATCTCTAGAACCCCAGCTGCAGGTCAACATCTGACATTCAGTAAATATTAGCAGAAAGAAAGAAGCAATGTGATGTGGTGGCTAATGGGCACCTCGGGGCAAACCAGAAGCAGCCTGTGCCCAGACTTCGCTGTATAATTAGGAGCTTCCAAGTCTTTAATTCTCTGTCCACCCATATAAGTTATTCATACTAAAAACACATTTTCTTCATTTTCTCCAGTGAACCCAAAGGATAGTAAGACACAGAAATAACATGACTCCAAAGCATTATGGGAAACACCAAACAGTAAAAATTCATTTTAGTGAACATTTTACAATCATGGCTCTGATGCACAAAAGGCAGGAATGCACATCAGATCTGAGGCTGGGGATATAACTCAGTGATAGCATGCTTGCCTCGCGTGCATAAGGCTGAGCACCAAGAAAATTACAGATAGAGATGCTCCTTTACTCCTACAAATGTGCCCCTGAACACTCAGCCTGACATAAAGACCCCTTCAGACACCTCAAGATAAGCAACGTAGCAAAACTCTTTTAAAACACTATACCTGATACCAGCATAGTTTCAAGACCTGTAGTTAAATGCACTGCAGCACTTAGCATTCACAAGCTTCCTGGGAAAGGAGCAGTAGGAAAAGACACATTTTCTTAGCATGTGTTAATTACATAAAGCAATGGGTCTTCTTATGGTATTGACATACTTACAAACAAAGAACTTTGGTCCCATCCATCCCCTTCACCCTATCTTCTTTCTTTTTTTTAAAATAATAAACCTTTTTATTAAACTAATAAAATTTATTTTAAAATATACAACTCAGTATTGACATGTTTTTAAGTCATCAAAATAATTTACAACAGCTAAATGCCTCTTGATATACATGATATCTTCTGAAACTAAAAGTAATATGCACTCAGTCAGTTTTTAAAATCTATTTGGAACACTGAACATGATAGAAGTAGAAAAAATATCTTACGAAGTCTTCTATGGAAGGAAATTGTGACAAGTTCCTGATTAGACAAAAAAATTGTTCCATTTCCAAGGGATACTATGCAGCATATCTGAGGCTTCATAGAATAAATTGGGTAGAGTTCCTTCTGTCCCTATTTTGTGGAATAGTTTGAAGAGTATTGAAGGTCAGATAGACCATCTGGTCCTGTTTTTTGTTGTTGTTGTTGTTGTTGTTGTTGTTGTTGGGAGACTTTTACTAACTGCTTATATTTCATTAGGGATTATGGGACTGTTTAGATGGTTTATCTGATCCTGTTTAACTTTGGTATTTTCTATCTGTCTAGAAAATTGTCCATTTCATCCATATTTTCCTGTTGTGTCGAGCATAGGCTTTTGTAGTAGGATCTGAGGGTTTTTTTATTTCCTCAGTATCTGTTGTTATGTCTCCCCTTTCATTTCCGATTTTGTTGATTTGGATACTATCTCTGTGCCCTCTGGTTAGTCTGGCTAAGGGTTTATCTATCTTGCTGATTTTCTCAAAGAACCAGCTCCTGGTTTTGTTGATTCTTTGTATAGTTCTTCTTGTTTCTACTTGGTTGATTTCATCCCTGAGTCTGATTACTTCCTGCCTCTGCTCCTCTTGGGTGTATTTAGTTCTTTCTGTTCTAGAGCTTTCAGGTGTGCTGTTAAGCTGCTAGTGTACGCTCTCTCCAGTTTCTTTTTGGAGGCACTCAGAACTATGAGTCTTCCTCTTAGCACTGCTTTCATTGTATCCCATAAGTTTGGGTATGTTGTGCCTTCATTTTCATCAAATTCTAAAGTCTTTAATTTCTTTCTTCCTTCCTTGACCAAGTTATCATTAAGCAGGGCGTTGTTCAGCTTCATGTGTATGTGGGTTCTCTTATTTTTGTTGTTAGTGAAGACCAGCCTCAGTTCATGGTGATCTGATAGGATGCATGAAATTATTTCAATCTTAATGTATGTGTTGAGACCCGATTATATTGGTCAATTTTGAATAAGATACCATGAGGTGCTGAGAAGAAGGTATATTCTTTTGTTTCAGGGTAAATCCATCTCATTTCTTTTTCCCTCCCCCTGGTTCCTTTCTTCCCCCAAACAGTCTATCTTCTGCTTTCATGGGATCTGATTTTCTCTCTGGACTTCACATATGGGAGAAAGTTCAGGATATTTTCTTACTCTAGGAAACTGAATTTTAAGGGTTAAGAATCATCTGTCACAAAGCAGAACATGGGGCTGGAGAGATGGCTCAGCAGTGAAGAAAGAGCACTAGCTGTTTTTGTAAAGGGCCCATGTTTCATCCCCAGGCTCTACATGCTGACTCCCAACCATCTATAGCTCTAATCCTAGGGGAGCCCTTCTCCAGGCTCCTTGGGCACCAGGGAGGCATATGATACACAGGCATATTGAACACCTGTCCATATTTTTGAAAGGAAGGAAAATAGGAAAGACAGAAGGAAGGAGAAAAGGGAAGGGATGGGAAGAGAAGGGGAGGGGAGGGGAAAGAGGGGAGAGAACAGGAGGGGAGGAAGGAGTAGGGAGGGAAGGGGGAAGGGGAGGGAAGGGATAAAGAAACAGACAAGAAGAGGAAAACTTCATAGACCATGAATCACTATAGACATATCCACCAGGAACCAAGACACCCTGCTGAAAGTCTGTCCTTAAGGTTACCTGTTTTGCAACAAGTGTGATCCAACTGAACACTGGGTGTTTCACAGCTTGCTCAATGATACTTATAGCTAGTTGCCCCCTAGAAAAATAAGAACTAGTACCACTTGTCAAGCTAAGTAGCTAGCTACTTTTTCCAGCAGTAAAGCAATAGCGAGAAAGTAAAAGCTAGAACCTGATTTGCAGATAAAGAAAATGTACAATCAAAATAACCTCAAGTACAGTACCCAATGGACTTGTCTGTTCTTTCACAGTGTTCCACTGTGCCGTGTCTCCTTTGCTGTCCTTAACTATCCCGCGTCTGGTGTACTGCTCTTATGAGACAACTTTTGAAGCAGCTGAGTTCCCACTCAAAATTAAGTTGATTGGAAGAGCTAGCACAAAGCTTTGCAATGGGCAATTGAAAGAATGGGATGCTGTGAACTTACTGAGATGGGAGCAGTGAGGAGACACAGAGGGAAAAAATGTTGTTTCTGTTACTCCAACCTTTCAGTAAAACAGAAGTGAATAGTGTGTGGTACAAATCACACAGACCAAAGTTCAAATCTCAGTCTTTGGAGCAGCAGGTTTCTCTGAAATAAGAACTCCACATCCAGTTCTTACCTATCCTTTGTTTCTAATGTGTGTGTGTGTGAGTGAGAGAGAGAGAGAGAGAGAGAGAGAGAGAGAGAGAGAGAGATGAATTCATGTATTATCCATATTTGCATGTATGTGGGTACATGTATGTATGTGTATATGCATGCATGTACAGCATCAAGATTCATGTTCTCTCTCTCCTCTCTTCTCTCTTTCTCTCATTGCTGTGTACCTGATTGAACACAAGACTTGCTTATCCAGTTAATATAACTAGACAGCTTGCCCCAGGGATCGCTTGTCTCTGAAGTTACACGCGGGATGCCATGCCTACCTGGCATTGATGTGGGCTTTTAGCTTCTGAACTCCAGTCCTCAGGCTTGTATGGAAGGCACTTTAACCATCGAGTCATATACTCAGCCTTCAATTTATACTCATTGTATGGGAAACATACCTACCTGATTGCATTACAAGAATTAGCCATAGACAAGTAATATAATGCAACCATCATATAAATGTTTGGCTTATATACATGGTATGAAATAAAGATTACCTTCAGTCTCACATATTTGGTCCCAATCATCATAACTAGTGGTGATCATGGAGGCTTCTTTCCTCTCAGTAAAGAAAAAAATTTCTAAATGTTCAAATTGCCTAAACCTCAGATATGGTAGACTGTAGGTTATGAGGTGCTGAATTCTCCAACATTAAAAGCCTTCAGGCAAAACAAAATGGCTCTTCCCCTGGCATGGCAAGTGTGGAATTCAGTACAACCTTTACATCCTTCCATGCCAATGCTGATCTCTCTAGCATGCTGTGGAATAACTGATAGATTCTGAAACAATGAGCACAATTTTTCTGATTATCCTTGAGAAGCATAGATAATGGTTTTAGACAGAAAGGCAGGAAATTTGTCATAAGACATTGAATTTGCTTAAGTGGTAACTTTGCACGTCTAAAGAATTAGTATTTAGATTCATGATTTTTTTCTAGCAATTGACTTAGGAAAATACAAAGGTCTAAATGTTCCCCAGCCTCTGGCTTCTAGTTGTCTGTTTAAATAGCTCTCAGCATTCCATTTCATCTTTGTCTTCTCTGGTTGAGAAACAGACCTGACAAAGGCACTTAATCAAGTGCTGTAGATCAACCCTAGAAAAACATTCATTTCTTTCCAGTTCATCCAACATGCCCTCAGAGTTTTCATCCCCAGCCATCCTAAGCTCCTCGATGGGACAAAGTTCTTTCTTTCCTTTCTCTCTATCCATCAGAAACAGAAAATACACTCTTGTCTCATGAACAGTGTTCTTCTCTTGTCTGAAGAATTTGTACCCTTGGCCCTGTAAAGGATCCCCTGGCCCTATGAAGGATTCTCTGGTCCCTCAGGGAAATTTCCCAAGGCTTTTCCATTGACAAATGGAATGAACCTGCTGGTCACTCAACATAAAAGTGGATTTTTCATGCATCACCCCCCTCCCATCTTCCTTTCCTTCCCTTTCTTCATTGGTGGTTTGGTTTGGTTTGATTTAGTTTGGTTTGAGACAGGGTCTCATATGTAGTCTTGGCTGTCCTGGAAAATCTCAATACCGTGGAAGTGGGAAAATGAGAAACAGACAATGAATTAAACACAGGATCTTTATGAAATCTTTAAAAAGTAGGTACAAAATTTTTGTGCTGAGCATTTAACAAGATTAAAGTCCATGGCTTTATCAGATGTTTAGCTGCATATGACACAAAAAAATATGTTAATGGGAACCCATTAATGCAATAGTGGCATGAAATTTATGGAGCAAACCATCACTGATAAGACTTGAGGCCTGATCTACACAAGAGATTTTATCCCTGGTACTATAAACCTGGTCAAAAGCCCAAGGCTCTATGGGGCATAGGCCCTAGGGGTGAAATATTGCTTTAGCAAATTGACACACTGTCAAACTGCCATCTAACATTTATGCTCATAGATTTCTGTTCTTCCCAACCTTGACCAGAGAGCTTCTGCTGCAGTGGTCAGCGGTGAATAGAGATTCAAGAGGGTCATGGGGCTAAGAGCAAATGACACCTGATTGCTCATATCTAAATGGGACAACTATGTAACTCTCTCAAGGCTCAGAGAATAGAAGATGGTCGCAGAAGAATATAAGATATGGAGGGTGAGGAAGCTGTGAAATGCTGTCTCTTGGACACTATACAGCCGTTGCATTCACAAGCTCAGTAATAGTTACCTGCACATGACCTACACAAGGTGAGGCCAACAAAATCAGCCAGCATTCGAGCAGGCAGTACTCACTGGATTCAGTGTGTTATGACAAAGAGAGAATGTGAATGGGGAGGTGGTATGTTGGGGAGTCTAGAGGGAATGGAGGGAGTTGTTGGGGGTAATACAGTGTAGACATATATGAAGTTGTCTAAGAATAATGGCTATTCAGAAATAAGATAAGAATTATTGTTTTATAAGAGATATTAGTTACTTTTGTAACCATATCTATAGTCAAAATACCTGAAAGAATAATTTACTATTAGCCAGTGATTTCAGGAATTGAATACATGGTTGAGCATGAGGCTTCTTGGCATTGTGTATCTGGTAGAATACCATGGCAGCAGAACCATGTGGCAGAGGAAGAAACATCAGGACAGGAGGAAACAAAGGATTTGGTATAACCTCCAAAGCATGTTCCCAATGATGTACTTCCTCCAGACAGACTCCATCGCCTCTCAAAACAGAACTATTGGGAACCAAGATTTCAACACATGAGCCCATGGAGATCATTTAATATTCAAACCAATAATATCCAATCATTATTCCCTAAAGTCTCATGAGCATCTCATATTATAAAAGGTTACGTATCAGAAAAATTGCCTGAAGTCTAAATAGTTTCTTTAATATTATCAGGCAAGGAAAGACAGAATGGCATTAACACAGGAATGAAACGTAGCTGGGCGAATGTTAACTCCTACAGTACCACCTTCAGAGTTTATAGCAAGATGTGAACTCAGCAGGTGAGCGACCATTCTCCATCTGTAGTTTACATGGTCTCTTTCTTCAGCTCATTCTATTTGTGGCCTGCAGCTTTTCTTGGCTGACATTGCACTGTCTCTCTGGTATCTCTTATATTCTGGTGTCTCTGGATCTCTGGAATTCTGGGATCTCTAGTACAGCTTATGCTTTCCCTCTCATGGACTCATACATTGCCCTGTTGTCTACAGGGACACACCACTGGTTACACACTACCAGTCCTCTATGACTCTAACAGTCTACCATCTTATATGCCTAGTGTGGTGGTTTGAATAGGTTTGGCCGCCCTTCCCTCTCCATCATCCAGGGACCTTCCTGTAATTATACAGTTTGGCCTTTCTATACTACTTGCTAATTAAAGAAATTCATGCTTCTCTCATGATATTGGCTTCTAGGAAAGAAGAATGTATGTCCTGGACTGGCACACTGGCATAATGCCAGTTCCGAAAGCATGTATTTTATAAATATAGTTTCTATTAGCTTGTGCTATACCACATCAGCTAGTTTTTCTCAAAATGTCAAAGGACTCACAAAACTTGCCAGGTTCAACAGGGTAAAGAAATGTAGCTCACCTCTTGATGAAAGAGTGGCAAGACCACAAAGTATCAAAGTTGCTGGAGGCGAGAGATTATTGCTGTTGTCTTTGCAAATCAGAATCCACAACCCAGGATCTCACCGTGCCACAACATCCTTATCGAAATAATTCTTCTCATTTTTAAAAGATTTTTTAAAATGTATGTGTGCATGTTTATATGTATGTGTGCGCACACAGCATGTGTGTGGTACCTAAAGAGACCAGTAGGGGGCACTGACCCCTTTGGAGCTGGAGTTACAGGTGGTTGTGAGCCACTCAGTATGAGTGCTTGGAGCTGAAGACCACTCCCCTGGAAAAGTACCCAGTGCTCTGAACTGCTGAGCCATCTCTGCCTCCCCAGAAATTTTTCTCTTTAAACAACACAGGAAGTGGACCCTAGTTCCAGTTTGGAACCCTGTAAAGATTGCAAAGAACAGAACTTCACTCAAGTTATGCTGAGAAATGAGAGCTCTTACAGGGGAACCCACCAGATTGACACTAGATAAACAGGAACTCAAGCTCTGTTCTCCCTTCAGGGCCTTTTGTGGATGGTGGAAGCATGTGGCCCTCCTCTCTTGGAAGCATGAATGTGCCTGCAAGTCTGATTATTGTTCTAGTCCCTCCTCTGAGGCGCAGGCTTTGTCTCTGTAGGTCTAACAGTTTTGATCTGTAGTCAAACGCGCCCTCTCCTTATTCCCAGATTTAAAACTTTGCCCATCGGCAGCTCCTTCCCATCTCTGCCATCCATCACTTTCTTCACTGTACGTATAATTCTGGGTGCCCCAAAAGTTAGCCACCTTTTCAGTTACATCCTTTCTTCTAATCAGCTGTATGGTTAAGGGAAAGACAAGTTGCTTTTGAAAGTCAAGGATGACATCCCTTGTTCTTAGGGGAAGCACCTAAAAGGCATAATAATCATGAATGATACAGATACATTATCTGCAAAATCATTCCAGCTCCAATGTATAGATTTGGTAAAAGTAATTTCCATTAGCTTGTGCAGTACCACAATAGCTAACTCATCCCATAATGCTTTACAGAGTGGTTGAAGGGGAAGAAATAAAGACAACAAGGGCTACTGAGCAGCTCCCATCCCCTAGGGAGAAAAGAAGAGTGCTTCAGGGACCCAGCCTAATTTCCTGCAGCCATATTATCCTCCTAGCTGTATCTGTGGTTTCTATTAACCCCTCTGTGCTATTGATCAGCCTGGTCACAATGAAAGAGCTTTATTGAATTCCAAGTAATGGAAACTCATTACATGGCCTAGATAATTAATTACCAATTCTTCCCTTTTAGTGAAATTGAAACTGGCTGTGGAGAAGAAGCTGAGCGAGCCCGCTAATGCTGCCTGTTTGAAGCTTTATTTAATGCCTGTGAGGGGACTCTCTCTGCATTGGCCTTGGCGATGTGTTTGATGTACTGCAGACCCTTGATGCAACCCAAGCACTTTCCTTCGAAATAAAATGCCTCTCCAAGTGGGATCAATAGAGAGGAGGAGGCACTTACGCTGCACAAAGCAAAAATTGTCAAACAAAAAGTATGAATCCTATAAGGGAATGGAAAAGAGGCATCCCTTAACTGGGACTTTTAAACCAGATCATCAGAAATGCTTTCCACAAACCACTTTGTAAGTCAGAAGGAGGGAGTGGACTTGTACCTTCCATCTTCTTCTGTTCTCCTTGCCCTGAGCTACTGAGTGGGCAGCAATAGCTACCAGTATAAAGAATTCACAGCATCAATGCTGTGTGGACCAAAAATCAAAGTGGTGGTTCCCAATCATCATGGTTGGCAATGGCTGAAACCTTGCTCTGTGCCAGACACTGAGATAGCTCATTTGCACACAGTCATCTCTTCTTATCCTGGGGTCCTAGAGCTGTGATTCCATTCAGTACAAATAGGATAGATTTGGGAAAGACACTTTCTACACACACACATATATATATATATATCATATATATTTATATTACCAGTACATGTATATTCATATATATTAACATTATACACACACACACACACATACATATTACCAGTACTTTAGACTATAGGCCATAACAATTGTTCCCATTACAATTACATTGTATTAGGTATTATAAATAATCTAGGTACACTTATAATACACAGGAGAGTTGTACTATAACATTTTGCATAAGGGATTTAAAATGTGCAAGTTTAGTAAGTAATAAGGACCTATATTTGTTACTTTTATAACAATGCCTCTTAGAAACAACTTCAAGGAGGGGAGGTTAGGATCAATTGATCACAGTGAGGATGGAAGGGCAGAGCAGACTAGTCTGTGTCATCAGGACCAAGAGACAGAGGCTGTTCACACTGGTGTGGTACAAGAATAAGAGGGGCCCAGAATCACAGGCCTAGCTAGAACCTTCCAGGGCTGGTCCTAGTGTCTTACTCCCACCAACTAGGCCCCTGCTTCCTAAAGTTTCCACAGATGTCCTCCTCCCCTGACAAACAGCATAGTCTTCTAGTGACAAGCAATTAAATCATGAGTATGAAAGAGACATTTGACAGTCAAACCATAGCAAGGGTCCTGGAGCCAACCCATTCCGTACACACCATTTGATTCTTACAACGACAACACAAGCTAGATCCTACATAGTTACTTTTTTGTACTGCTTTTTCTCTGTAATGAAACACACTGACCAAGAGGCATTCAGGAAGAAAGTCTTTGTCTTGAATTACGGTTCCAGAGAGATATAGTCCATGTGGCAGAGACAGCATTGCATGGCAGCAGGGACAAGAAGCTGGTAGTCCATCACCATGATGTGCATTCATCAGAAGGCTCCACCCTCTAAAGGTTCCATAATCTCCCCAAAATAGCTAGGGACCAAGTGTTCAGACATGTAAGAGACATTTCTCATCTAAACCAACACACATATATCGTATTCATTTTGAAGGTGAGATAACCTCACTGAATGAAACTGTCCAAGACCATAGAGCTATGACCCCAGAAATCCAAGCATATATTTGCCCATTGAAGCCAAATATCTCATTCTCTGCATGGCCTCTTCAGTCTTGGGCCTTCAACCGCCACTGAGGCTGTACCTTTCCCAATTACCTTTCCTGGTCTCTCACATTGCCAAGCCTCAGCTGCTCTCCATGGTCCCTGCATGCCTTCAAAACCAATAGCACCTGGGTGACTCTTTTTTTTTTTTTTTTTTTTTTTTTTTATTATTCGATATAATTTATTTACATTTCAAATGATTTCCCCTTTTCTAGCCCCCCCACTCCCCGAAAGTCCCGCAAGCCCCCTTCTCTTCCCCTGTCCTCCCACCCACCCCTTCCCACTTCCCCGTTCTGGTTTTGCTGAATACTGTTTCACTGAGTCTTTCCAGAACCAGGGGCCACTCCTCCTTTCTTCTTGTACCTCATTTGATGTGTGGATTATGTTTTGGGTATTCCAGTTTTCTAGGTTAATATCCACTTATTAGTGAGTGCATACCATGATTCACCTTTTGAGTCTGGGTTACCTCACTTAGTATGATATTCTCTAGCTCCATCCATTTGCCTAAGAATTTCATGAATTCATTGTTTCTAATGGCTGAATAGTACTCCATTGTGTAGATATACCACATTTTTTGCATCCACTCTTCTGTTGAGGGATACCTGGGTTCTTTCCAGCATCTGGCAATTACAAATAGGGCTGCTATGAACATAGTAGAACATGTATCCTTATTACATGGTGGGGAGTCTTCTGGGTATATGCCCAGGAGTGGTATAGCAGGATCTTCTGGAAGTAAGGTGCCCAGTTTTCGGAGGAACCGCCAGACTGATTTCCAGAGTGGTTGTACCAATTTGCAACCCCACCAGCAGTGGAGGAGTGTTCCTCTTTCTCCACACCCTCTCCAACACCTGCTGTCTCCTGAATTTTTAATCTTAGCCATTCTGACTGGTGTAAGATGAAATCTTAGGGTTGTTTTGATTTGCATTTCCCTAATGACTAATGAAGTTGAGCATTTTTTAAGATGCTTCTCCGCCATCCGAAGTTCTTCAGGTGAGAATTCTTTGTTTAACTCTGTACCCCATTTTTTAATAGGGTTGTTTGGTTTTCTGGAGTCTAACTTCTTGAGTTCTTTATATATATTGGATATTAGCCCTCTATCTGATGTAGGATTGGTGAAGATCTTTTCCCAATTTGTTGGTTGCCGATTTGTCCTCTTGATGGTGTCCTTTGCCTTACAGAAACTTTGTAATTTTATGAGGTCCCATTTGTCAATTCTTGCTCTTAGAGCATACGCTATTGGTGTTCTGTTCAGAAACTTTCTCCCTGTACCGATGTCCTCAAGGGTCTTTCCCAGTTTTTTTTCTATTAGCTTCAGAGTGTCTGGCTTTATGTGGAGGTCCTTGATCCATTTGGATTTGAGCTTAGTACAAGGAGACAAGGATGGATCAATTCGCATTCTTCTGCATGCTGACCTCCAGTTGAACCAGCACCATTTGTTGAAAAGGCTATCTTTTTTCCATTGGATGTTTTCAGCCTCTTTGTCGAGGATCAAGTGGCCATAGGTGTGTGGGTTCATTTCTGGATCTTCAATCCTGTTCCATTGATCCTCCTGCCTGTCACTGTACCAATACCATGCAGTTTTTAACACTATTGCTCTGTAGTATTGCTTGAGGTCAGGGATACTGATTCCCCCAGATTTCCTTTTGTTGCTGAGAATAGTTTTAGCTATCCTGGGTTTTTTGTTGTTCCAGATGAATTTGATAATTGCTCTTTCTAACTCTGTGAAGAATTGAGTTGGGATTTTGATGGGTATTGCATTGAATCTGTATAGTGCTTTAGGCAAAATGGCCATTTTAACTATATTGATTCTGCCGATCCATGAGCATGGGAGGTTTTCCCATTTTTTGAGGTCTTCTTCCATTTCCTTCTTCAGAGTCTTGAAGTTCTTGTCATACAGATCTTTCACATGTTTGGTAAGAGTCACCCCAAGATACTTTATACTGTTTGTGGCTATTGTGAAGGGGGTCATTTCCCTAATTTCTTTCTCAGCCTGCTTATCCTTTGAGTATAGGAAGGCCACTGATTTGCTTGAGTTGACTTTATAACCTGCCACTTTGCTGAAGTTGTTTATCAGCTGTAGGAGCTCTCTAGTGGAGTTCTTTGGGTCACTTAGGTAGACGATCATGTCGTCTGCAAATAATGATAGTTTGACTTCTTCCTTTCCAATTTGTATCCCTTTGACCTCCTTATGTTGTCGAATTGCCCGAGCTAGTACCTCAAGTACAATATTGAAAAGATAAGGAGAAAGGGGGCAGCCTTGTCTGGTCCCTGATTTCAGTGGGATTGCTTCAAGTTTCTCTCCATTTAGTTTGATGCTGGCTACCGGTTTGCTGTATATTGCTTTTACTATGTTTAGGTATGGGCCTTGAATTCCTGTTCTCTCCAAGACTTTAAGCATGAAGGGATGCTGAATTTTGTCAAATGCTTTTTCAGCATCCAATGAAATGACCATGTGGTTTTGTTCTTTGAGTTTGTTTATGTAGTGGATTGTATTGATGGATTTCCGTATATTGAACCAACCCTGCATTCCTGGGATAAAGCCTACTTGATCATGGTGGATGATCGTTTTGATGTGTTCTTGGATTCGGTTGGCAAGAATTTTATTGAGTATTTTTGCATCGATGTTCATAAGGGAAATTGGTCTGAAGTTCTCTTTCTTTGTTGGATCTTTGTGTGGCTTTGGTATCAGCGTAATTGTGGCTTCGTAGAAGGAATTGGGTAGTGTTCCTTCTGTTTCTATTTTGTGGAATAGTTTGAAGAGTATTGGTGTTAACTCTTCTTTGAAGGTCTGGTAGAATTCTGCACTGAAGCCATCTGGTCCTGTGCTTTTTTTGGTTGGAAGACTTTCTATGACTCCTTCTATTTCTTTAGGCATTATGGGACTGTTTAGATGGTCTAGTTGGTCCTGATTTAATTTTGGTATTTGGTATCTGTCAAGGAAATTGTCCATTTCCTCCAGATTCTCCAGTTGTGTTGAGTATAGGCTCTTGTAGTAGGATCTGATGATTTTTTGGATTTCCTCAGTTTCCGTTGTTATATCTCCCTTTTCATTTCTAAGTTTGTTAATTTGGATACTTTCTCTGTGCCCTTTGGTCATTCTGGCTAAGGGTTTATCTATCTTGTTGATTTTCTCAAAGAACCAGCTCCTGGTATTGTTGATTTTTTGTATGGTTCTCTTTGTTTCTACTTGATTGATTTCGGCCCTGAGTTTGATGATTTCCTGCCTTCTACTCCTCCTGGGCGAAATAGCTTCTTTTTGTTCCAGGGCTTTCAGGTGTGTCATTAAGCTGGTAATGTATGCTCTCTCCATTTTCTTTTTGGAGGCACTCAGGGCTATGAGTTTTCCTCTTAGCACTGCTTTCATTGTGTCCCATAGATTTGGGTATGTTGTGTTTTCATTTTCATTGTGTTCTAAAAAGTCTTTAATTTCTTTCTTTATTTCTTCCTTGACCAAGGTATCATTGAGTAGAGTATTGTTCAGTTTCCACGTGTATGTGGGCTTTCTGTTGTTTCTGTTGCTATTGAAGACCACTTTTACTCCATAGTGATCAGATAGGAGGCATGGGATTAGTTCGATCTTCTTATATTTGTTGAGGTCTGTCTTGTGACCAATTATATGGTCGATTTTGGAGAAGGTACCATGAGGTGCTGAGAAAAAGGTATATTCTTTTGTTTTAGGATAGAATGTTCTATATATATCTGTTAAATCTAATTGGTCCAAAGCTTCAATTAGTTTCATTGTGTCCCTGTTTAGTTTCTGTTTTCCTGATCGGTCCATTGAGGAAAGTGCAGTGTTGAAGTCACCCACAATTATTGTGTTAGGTGCAATGTGTGCTTTTAGTTTTAATAAAGTTTCTTTTACAAAAGAGGGTGCCCTTACATTTGGGGCATAGATGTTCAGGATTGTCAGTTCTTCTTTTTGTATTTTTCCTTTGACCAGCAAGAAGTGTCCCTCAGGGTCTCTTTTGATGACTTTGGGTTGAAAGTCAATTTTATCTGATATTAAAATGGCTACTCCAGCTTGTTTCCTGAGACCATTTGCTTGTAAAATTGTCTTCCAGCCTTTTACTCTAAGGTAGTGTTTGTCTTTGACCCTGAGGTGTGTTTCCTGTAAGCAGCAAAATGTAGGGTTCTGTTTACGTATCCATTCAGTTAGTCTGTGTCTTTTTATTGGGGCATTGAGTCCATTGATGTTAAGAGATATTAAGGAATAGTGATTGTTACTTCCTATCATTTTTGACGTTATTTTTTAAATTTGAATGCTTAACTTCTTTTGGGTTTGATGAAAGGTTACTATCTTGCTTTTTCCAGGGTGAAGTTTCCCTCCTTGTATTGGTGTTGTCCTCCTATTATCCTTTTTAGGGCCGGGTTTGTGGATAGATATTGGGTAAACTTGGTTTTGTCATGAAATATCTTAGTTTCTCCATCTATGGTGATTGAGAGTTTTGCTGGATATAGTAGTTTTGGTTGGCATTTGTGTTCTCTTAGAGTCTGCATGAGATCTGCCCAGGACCTTCTAGCCTTCATAGTCTCAGGTGAAAAGTCTGCTGTGATTCTGATAGGTCTTCCTTTATATGTTACTTGGCCTTTTTCTCTTACTGCCTTTAGTATTCTTTCTTTGTTTAGAACATTTGGTGTTTTGATTATTATGTGACGGGAAGTATTTCTGTTCTGGTCCAGTCTGTTTGGAGTTCTGTAGGCTTCTTGTATATTCATGGGCATCTCTCTCTTTAGGTTAGGGAAGTTTTCTTCCATAATTTTATTGAAGATATTTGCTGGCCCTTTAAGTTGTAAATCTTCACTCTCCTCTATGCCTATAATCCTTAGGTTTGGTCTTCTCATTGTGTCCTGGATTTCCTGGATATTTTGGGTTACAAGCTTTTTGCATTTTGCATTTTCTTTAACTGTTGAGTCCATGGTTTCTATGGAATCTTCAGCATCTGAGATTCTTTCTTCTATCTCTTGTATTCTGTTGTTGATATTTGTATCTCTGTCCCCTGATTTCTTCCCAAGGCTTTCTATCTCCAAAGTTGTCTCCCTTTGAGTTTTCTTAGTTGTTTCTACTTCTGATTTTAGATCCTGGATGGTTTTGCTTAGCTCCTTCACTTGCATGTTTGTGTTTTCCTGTAATTCTTTAAGAGATTTTTGTGTTTTCTCTTTCATGAGCTCAGCCTGTTGACCAAAGTTCTCCTGTATTTCTTTAAGAGATTTTTGTGTTTCGTCTTTCATGACCTCAGCCTGTTGAGCAAAGTTCTCCTGTATTTCTTTAAGTGTTTTTTGCATTTCCTCCTTGTTGGCTTTTGTATTCTCCTGGATTTCTTTCAATGATTTTTGTGTTTCCCTTGCAAGGGCTTCTAACTTTTGATCCATTGTCTCCTGAATTTCTTTCTGTATGACCTTCATGTGTTCCTGTACCAGCATCATGACCAGTGATTTTAAATCCAAATCTTGTTTTACTGGTGTGATGGGGTATCCAGGACATGTTGGTAGAGGAGAATTGGGTTCAGATGTTGCCATATTGCCTTGATTTCTGTTAGTGACGTTCCTGCGTTTGCCTTTTGCCATCTAGATCTCACTGGTGTTAGTTTATCTTGTCAGTGCTGGACTCACCAGTGCAAGCTGCCCCTTCCCAGTTGGCCTCTGGTGCACAGCTTACCTCCTGCACTGCTTGTAGACAGTGTGCTGCTGCCCAGGCTGTTCAGATCCCAAAGCAGGCACCCGAAGGCTCCCGCTGGGGCCCGCTGGATTCACTGGAGCACACTGACTTCTCCCAGCTGGCCGCCCGGAAGCCCAGCTAGCCACTTGCAGGACTTGGAGATGTAATGCTGCCGCCCAGACTGATCTGGATCCGGAAGCGGAGAGAGTAGAGCTAAGGGCTTCTGCCTGAGGCCTTGCCCCAGATTGTGTCTGTGGAGCAGATGGAGCCCGTGTGCACTCCCAGGGAGTGCCGACGGTGTATGCTACTGTGACCTCCCCTGAGTTCCGCTCACTCCGCTGGGCAGCCGATCTGCCAACCGGGCTGTCGCACACAAGGTTAGCCTGGCCGCCCAGTCCCTGAGTCCAGGCAAAAGCCTGGGAGGCCAAGGTCCGAGCAAAGTTCCCCTAAGGCTTTGACTGTTAATTGGGTTTGCCAGGTGACTAGGATGGCGGGCGTGTGCGCCCGCGCTCCCTGAAAGCGCCGGGAGAGTCTGCTTTGCTAACAATCACCTGGGCGGGTTGACTCACAGATGGCCCACCAAGCCGCCCAGTTCTTGGGGTCAGTCCTGTGCCTTTTGGGGCCTGGACCCCCGCTTTGTTAGCCTTAGGCTATGCCTGTTACAGGTCTGCCCGCCTGAGCTCTCTGTCGTCCTGCAGGCAAAATGGCGGCGGCGCGCTCGCAGGCCTGGGCAAAAAACCTCCTGGTTGGGTTGGCACCCCGATGGCCCCCCGACCCGCCCAGGGCCTGGGTGCAGGCCAACGCCCGTCGGGCTCAGACCACCGCGGTGTTGGCCTCGGATTATGTTTGTGTACCTCAGTCTGTCCGATTCCTGGAGTACGGAACCAAGATGGATCCTCCTCTCCTGACTGGTGGGAGGCCGAGTTCTGAAGTGGCCTCCGTGCAGGAAAGGCGCCGCACAACTGCAGCTGCTTGCTGTCCGGCTGGTCAGCGAAGGTCAGTGGTCGTGGGCGCAGGGCCTAACTGGTCCCTGTGACGCCTTGGTTCCACTGCTGATGGCCCTTCAGCTGGAGCAGCCACTGCTGCCGCCGCCGCCGCCGATCTCCACCTGGGTGACTCTTACACTACCAAGTTCAGCTGCTAGCACAATGCACAACCTTGGCTGCCTCTGGAGCATAGCTTCTGTGTGTGCTCAGGAAACACCTACCTGAATATGTCACCTTAATAATACTGGCCTCAATCATCACTAATTTCTTAGCTCCAGCTGACCAGCATTGAATATCCCAGCAAAGCAAAGGTTTCCTTTTAGTGGTTCTGGTATCTTGCTAACCACAGCTAATCCCTCAACCACAGATCCTTCACACAAACAGCCTAGTATGTATGGTCCTTGCTTCCCTCTGAAATTTCATAAGCCAGTCCTCCATCATCCGCACTGCTCTCAACACTCAGAGACTTTTCTAGTCCAAAGTTCCAAAGTCCTTCCACGACCCACCCAAAGCAACATGGTCACGCCTGTCACAGTAGTACCCCACAATCCTGATAACAACCATATAGGGTTTCTATTGCTTCCATAAAACAACATGATCAAAAAGCAAGTTGTAGAGGAAAGGGTTTAACGTACATTTCCATATCATTGTTCATCAGCAATGGAATGTCAGGACTGGAACTCAAGCAGAGCAGAAACCTAGAGGCAGGAGTTTATGCAGAGATCATAGAGAGTAATGCTTACTGGCTTGTTCCTCATGGCTTTCTCAGCCTGCTGCCTTATAGAACCCAGGACCCACCAGCTCAGGGGTGGCTCCACCCATAAGGCCTCCCTCATTGATCACTAATTAAGAAAATGCCTTACAGCTGAATCTTATGGAGACATTATCTTGACTTAGGTTCCCTCTTTTCTGATGACTCTAGCTTGGGTCAAGTTGGCATAAAACTGGCCAGCACAAGCCGCAATAGCAAGAAATTAAAGCCATGCAGTGTCTGTGTATGCTGAGCAGCAAGCTTTCTGTTGACAATGGTACCTTCAGAAGGGAATGCAGCAAACCAACACTGTGCAGCTGGTGGTCAGAAAGTCGAAGGAGTCAAGATGAGAATCCTACAGCTCCTGTCAGGACACACCTCTAATAACCTTCTCCTGAACCCACCTCATAAAAACCCCTCAACCCCTCTATAGTGACAAGCTGAGGACTGATACCTTACCATGCTAGCTTTCAGCAGGCTTTTGTCACTAAACACAGTGATCTCAAAGAATGCAGAATGGCATTCTAGACCAAAGAATGACTTAACACACAGACATACTAATAACATGTTTATGGCTACATGGTTCAGATAGAAGTCACTACACCCCAGAGAGTTCCTTTACAGAGCTGCTCTAACCAAAAATAGTGTTCTTTTCCACTTGCTGAAATTAAAAGATAAAATTTGTCTTCATTCCTCAACACTTATTTCTAGTCTCCTTTTTTTTTTATTCTCTGTGGATTTGCACGTGTGTGCAGGTGCCTGCCAAGGCCAGGAGAGGGCACCCAATCTCCTAAAACTGGAGTTAAAGGCAGGTTGGAGTGGCCTGATTTGGATCCTCTGAACAAGCCTGCTCGTAGGCTGTGAGCCATCTCTCCAAAGCCTACTCATTGCTTTTTAGCTTAACTCTATGCTTAATTTCTCTACTTTCCCACTTCTGCCGTCTCTGGGTCCCCTTTCTCCCTCTCAAATGTTTACCACACATACTGTGAACACCTGTTATCAGAATAAGAATTTGCAGAGTAAAGAACCTCCCTCCTATCCTTAGATTCTGTGCTGTGGGCAAGTGTCGGCTCTTGGAGCAATCAGAAGTTCCTCCGCTACCTCCTAACTTCAGATCCTGGCAACCTACTTTAAAAGTCTAATGAAAAGACCACTTTCAAATTCTTGGAAATCATCACTAAATTGCTGTATAAGTAACAAAGAAACAAAAATATGACAGAAAGGCATTTTGAGATTTGTGTGTATGTATGCAACAAGACCAGTTAAACCATTGCTCACTACCCAGAAGGTAGAGAAATGCAGTTATTATCTCAATACCTTTCTAGATGAGTGTTTTATTGCTAAACTTCTAGGTATAAAATGTCCCTCTTGCAGCTTAATATGTTTTTTGTGATTGTTTTCCTTTGACAACAGAATAGAATTCTGAAGTTTGCAATTTTAGAAGAACATTACATCATCAAAACTCTTGCCCATCTGCATTTATAAGATAATTTGTTTTCTCTCCTAAAAACACTAGACTATCCTCGGGCTGGCGAACATAACTTGACAGTAGTATGCTTGTCTGTATGAACAAAGCTCTGGGTTCAATGTCTAATCCCACAGGATAAAACAATGATAATTGGTTCAAATGATATAAAGCTGTTTTAAATTTTCTGGTCTGATTTTTGTTAATTCCTCCTGAATTCCATACATTGTATTTTAATCATATTCATCTACATCTCTGTATACATACCCTTCCAACTTTGTGTCCTTGTTTATTTTAAATCCACTGAGTCTAAACATTGCTGCCTATATATTCTTAACTGTGTAGTCATCCACAGTAGACTGTTAGACCTACCAAGGACCAGACCTTAAGGAAAGTTAACTATCCTTCTGGAAGCTATCAATCACTAGTAAGGCTATATGATACCTGGACTATTCCTACACTACCAGTGTAGTTCCTCCAATGGTATAAAACTCCACTGTGTGATCAGTAAGCAGATGTTAGGTATGAGAATGACAACTTCATTGTATTTCAAACACAAATAGACTACAAGAGCAAAGTGTTCTGCATTTTGAAACCTCCCAGGATGCTTTGCAGCTCTCTTTGTTCCTCATCTCTTTATAGGACAGTTTAAGGACATAAGAATTAAGTCCTGGTGTGGTCCAACCACAGTCACCTAGTGAGTGGCAACAATGTCACAATAATGTGAATGTGACTTACACCACCAGTAATCCCAGTAAAAGATGTAAATAGACTCCTCATGGTGAGAAAAAAGTATGTGGCAACTGATGCTGGATGAAACAAAATCTCATAATCTGCAAAATGAGTTAGCTAATATTTGGCCTACTTGGATATGGGGAAAGAGTTAAGGACACTTTCTTCTTTACTAATGTACTGCATAGCATTGTAGACAGTTTTTATTATTTGCTTCAATGGGTTCTTCAGTTTGTTTCATTCTTTAATTTAACTAAAATATGCTCAGGAAAATTTAACATTGCTTGGATAAATTCCAATCATCATAAAACTTCAACAAGACAATTTACGAATATTTGGCCTTCTCTTTTCAAAAGCATCCAAATACAGATGAGAAGTCACAGACATTGCTCCTAACAGGCATGATTATCAACTCTAAAGAAATGTCAGCATCTATGGACTTGAGATGCGAAATGCATTTAATATTTAAAAGACTCTAACAAGGTATGAACTTTCCTCTTCAATTAATTATTGATCCAGGCCCTCTTCTCTTTTTCACTTAAAAGTTTAAAACAAAGTGTCTCAAGCATCTTGAGTTTGGTACTGGAATAGAAGGCAGCCAATGGTTTACCATGTTTGTTAATGTAGAAAGAGAGGAGTTTTGACAATCAGGGAAGATGAACAACCAGCCTCCGTTATCCTACATTTGATATTGCAGGTACCATCTAGATAACTCTAAACAACAACAAGAAAATTCTGTTAAAATGTTTGGCTAGATGAGACCAAAACAGTCACAGTTGACAATTTCATAAATACATTAATTAGAAGTGTCTCCAAATAGCATGTGATTTTGAATTATTAACATAAAACACTGCATTATAAATGACTGCAAATTGCATTCCTAGTGTTCTCCATGCTTAATTTATTATGCCGTAGGAAATGTGCAAATTGCCTCATGATTTTAAACTCAATGGTGAGTTCCATATGTATACTGGTCCTTTAAAAATAAATCACAGCATGCACACATGTCATCTGGCGTGCTATATAAGATAGTCAAAGTTGGATCAAAACCTGGCCAAGTGTCCTTTCATGCAGATTATTTTATTTGCATTAGAGATGATTTGTTCCACTTCTGTACCAGGTACTTCCTCTGTCCCATAGACACAACCCATCCACCATGTTCATGGTTTTACTAACTTTCCAATACCTGGTCTTTTACCATTCAATACTTCTTGGTCCTCTCTACTACAGAAAATTTGGGGACGGGAGAAGTTCATGCCTATGTTTACAATTTTATAAGGCTGTCTAACTGATTAGAACATCTGCAGTTGTAGGGAACTGGACTATTATAGATACAGAGTCAAATTATGTTGACCTATCTCTAGCCCCTTATAAGTCATTCACTGCCTAGTTCTGCACTTGAACTAACATCCTTTTGGAATGGTTAACAGACCAACCAAACACTAAAACTGTCTTCAGACAGCATCTACAAACTGCAGCAGAGATGTCCCTGCTTTATATACACCTATGTGATAGCCTTATCAGTGCACTTTAACGGTACCTTGGTCTATGCCCTTCTTTTATTCTATTAACTATAAATCCAAATTAGACTGTTATGTTGGGGTAGCCAAATCTGAGTTTCTGGGCCATGGTCATTTGTGTCTGGTCACTATTACTCCCTTTTAGATGAAAGCTGTGTTTTATATCAACACCTTCTAAATATGCAAGAGCTGAGCATTAGGCTAAGCTTAACCTGATTGCTGCCATTCACACCCCAAGGACAAGTTTTGAGTATGCTTTAAAAATAAAATCACACATCTCAGCTTAATTATGAATACATTCTCATTGCAACTCTCTTCCTCTCTTTTAGTCCAATCTTCCTTCACTTTTATTGATTCTTTATCACCTTCTACATACATAAGCACTTTCCCATGAGTTTTGTTGGTGGGTTTTTTTTTCATTTGTTTTTTTTCTGTAAAATTTAAATGAAAATAGGCCCAATCTTGAAGTAGAAATTTCTGGTTATGTCACATGATGGAGACTCACATGATGTTTTGCAGAGGTAAGACCCGTGAGAGGACACAGGTGAGGTTTGGAGAGAGTATAAGTGGGACTCAGTGGACAGTGACAGCATGCTTGTGTAGCCAGTTGTGGAAGTCTTTGTTGGTCCTGAGTCTTCACTGATCTTCCCCTTCACTAAGAGAGGAATGACAGAGATCTCTGGCATTCTGGCTGGTCCTGGCTGCTCCCACTGACTCCTGGTGATTCAGTGGAAGCCTGGTGGTTTCTGGTGAATCATGCTAGAGTCGCTGATTTGAGTTTGGTGACACTTTTGAACTGGACTGTTAGTATCCTGACACTATTGAACTAGACTGCTAGTATCCTGACAAACAGAGACTGGAATCGCTTCAAAGAACTACATCTAAACAGGTCCACATCCCCTTGTCCTATTTACCATCTTTTCTCTCCTACCTTTGGACAGTGGGCCAGAAGGGAGGTTGAAGTACCTAAGAATCCTTATTAAAGTAGATTTTGTAAAATCTAAGCCTACACAAACTATATAAGGCAAGCCATGTAGACATTTGCAAAGTTAATACCACACAAATTTTAGAAGCACTTATAAAAATGATTTGCTTTTATTTTGAATGTAGGCATCCAAGGAGTCAAATCTAGGTTACACTGCCCATTCCATGGGTTACAGGAAAAATTGATTTGTCCATGTTTGTTTTTTTATCAACATGGGTCATTATTGTTATTAAAATGTTGTCCACCATTATTACATAAAGAGACCAATAGAAAAGGGCAAAAGAAAATGGTGGCTTGCATGTGCTTTGAGCCTACCAATTCAGAAGAGTCATTTCATTCCTTTATTAAAGACTGACAGAACATTTAAAATTATTTTCCAGACTGGCTTCCCTCTGTAGCTGAAGATTGTCTTGAACTCCTGGCCCCTTGCTTTTGCCCCCTGAGTGCTGGAATGACAGGTGTATAATACTACACCCGATTTATATAGTACAAGGGATTGAACCTCAGGATGCCCTTTATCAGGCATTCACCAACTGAGCTGTTGTCTCTGCCTCTGTATATGTTGAATCACAGAATCACATTTAAAAAAAACACAGGATCTCAACCTTACACAAAGAACTATAGGCAACTAAAGAAAGCTGGAAATGGGACAGAAAATATTCCCCAGGGAAGAGCATACCAATTGCTTGTCCAGTACCAAATGGTCAGCCCTGAAAGCATACATACAGGTGGCATTATATGAAGAGGCTATATTTTGGAATACATATGTATATTGTTATTACATACATACATACACACATTATACACATACATGTGTGTATATGTGTGGTGTGTGTGTATGGTGGGTGTGTGTATTGTGTGTTTGTCAGCCCTGAAAGCATACATACAGGTGGCATTATATTGATAGGTTATATTTGGGAATACATATGTATATTGTCATTGCAAGCATACATACACACTATAAGTATGTGTGTGTATGTGTGTTTATGTGTGTGTTTGTGTGTGTGTGTGTATGTGTGTGTGTGTGTGTGTGTGCCTGCAATAACAATTAGAAAAGAATAGTCCGTGAATTTGAAGGACAGTAGGAAAAGGTATATGAAAGGTTTTGGATGAAGGAAAAAGAGGGAGTGGATATAATTAAATTATAAAGTGGAAAATAAAGTAAAGATGTCATATCAAAAAAATATAATATCCACCACACTTGACTCTGCTTGTCTTAATAGTGTGTGTGTTATCAGAAACCTAGTTGGCTGCCCTCCTGTTATGGTGTTTGGATCCAGTTCCTATAGATTATCACCATTCACCTTGTGCTTGAGGGTAAGAAAAGGGCCTTAAACCTGTTGGTCTGCACTAGCCCAGCTCACTGGTGCCCTGCCAATGGGACTCATGTACAACAAACATCAGGATGTTTTACTTTATCCTTGACTATAAAGCAATAGATCATTTCTCATTCTTGTGTAATAGCTATCAGATCATGAAGTTAAAATAATCATAACTTACTCCTTAAAATAAATGGTCCAAAAATGAGTAAACAATACATAAATATAAGGGTATATAAACTAATCAAATTCTTGATGGGCAAAAGGAAACACTCCATTTCAAAATAATTATATAGGAGGCTAGAGAGATATAGCTAAGTAAGTAAGAGTACTAGTTGTTCTTGTAGAAGACTGGAGTTCAGTTCCTAGTACCTACATTAAACATCTGCTCATCAACACTTATAAGTCCAGTCCCAGGTGATACAATGCCCTCATCAGGCCTCCATGGGTACCTTCAGGTACCCATGTGCACAAACATGCACACACACACACACACACACACACACACACACACCAGAGAGAAAGAACAAGAGATGGGAGGATATGAAAATAAAATAACCCTTTTTTGTTAAAAAAAAAAATCACACAGGATAGAAGAGATTCTGTCTAGCTTACAAAACAGGTATAGCTGAGAGGAGGAATAAATTTGGAAAAGGTCTCTAAATATCATCCAAACAAAAACAGAGGGTTTGAACATAGTCTTATTGTAACTTGTTTTCTGTGTCTGGTTGATATCCCTTGGAGGACTGCTCTTTTTTGAAGGGAAACCAAGGAAGGGCAGATATGGGGAGAAGGGAAGTAGGGGGAGGTACTGGGAAGAGGAGAGAGGGAACTGTGGTGGGGATGTTATTTGTAAGAGAATAATTTAAAAAATGTTAAACAGATGTGAGAGAAATGTACTAAGGTAAATAACCAAGAGCATATACTTTTTCATATATATGTATATGTGTGTATGCATATTATATATATATATATATATGCACATATATAGTATATGAGAGAGAGTCTCAAATGCCTAAGATACAGATTAAGGAATATAAATATCTCAAGTAGCCATGGCAGTTTTCAACTTAACTCAAG